>NW_026612650.1:1087989-1205892 GCF_029582105.1 Oenanthe melanoleuca | reverse complement strand
ACAGAAAACATCAATCTGAAAGGAGAGATGTATGATAATGTCTTTACAAATCATTTCATGAGTGAGGGAAGAGTGTTAGGGTCATGAAATTGGCCATAATTTTTCTACTGCTTTTGGGCAGTAGGTTTATTACTGGGCACAGAGAGCTTGGCTCCTGAAACAGACAAGGGTCTGCACAAGGCTGAACTTCAGGGGAAAATGCCAGGTTCAAGGGGGGATATGGGGCAGGTGAGTCAGAAAGGCTGTACCTTCCCTCTACCTCGACCAGTGGGGAAAGGAAGACGGCAACATGCAGCCAGGAGTTTAAGATAAAAGGAGGCTGCACCCTCTGAAACCTTGAGAGAGAAAACCCTGCAGGAATGTCCTCCACTGAACTCTCTCCATTTATTCAAATAAAGTGGAAGGACTCCTCTGTCTCATTTTTGGACATAAAGCTCTGGCATTTGTGGATTTTCCTGACAGTGACAACATGGAATCTCATGGAACCAAGTGTCCACAGTTTCATGGTGCAGCCTCATAGAGCACTGGAGACCATTGTGTCACAATGGGAAGACATGGAACAAAGGCTCCACTGTGACCCAGCAGGGCATCATGGAATGCGCGAGATCATTCTGACGGAATGGACACTCATGGAACCAAGTGCCCACTGTTTTACAGTGTGGCCTCATGGAATGCTGGAGACCATTGTGCTGCAATGGAAACATATGGCACAAAGGCTTCTCTTTGACCCAGCAGTGCCTCCATGGAATCCAAGAGGCACTGTGATGCAATAGAACCTCAAGGAAGAAAGGGTCAATTGTCAACACATCAGGCTCTTGTAAATCTAAGAAGAACATTGTGATGCAATGGATTTTCATGGAACCAAGGCACCATTGTGGCAGAGCTTGGCCTGATGGAAACCCAGTGCCACTGGGACATCTCCAGCCTTGGAGGAAGCAAGTGTCCATTGTGACACAGGACAGCCTCATGAATCACAGGAGAGCACAGTGACACAATGGCATCATGGGGAGCCTGAATTGTTAAAACCTCTATGTTCACAGACAAAACTCTCTAACTAGTTAAAGTTAGGAAGTGGTCTGTTTATTAAGATGCCAGTGGGCTGCACGGGAGTAGTCCTCTTGAGACATGGCAGCCTTCTATTTATTTCTTAAAATCTTACAGTCTATGCATATACAGAACCCCAGCTCCTCTCATCCCCACTCCGTGTTAAAGTGAGGCTATTAGTCCTTCACATGTGCACAATTCTACTCTTGAGTTGGGTAGGTGGTCTCAAATTGGGTCAGTGGTCTTGAAAGATAAAGTAAGAAAAGTCTTCATCAGGTCTCCTTGACCTTTTGGCACAATCTAAGGTCCTCTGCTTGGTGATAGATTGGTATGAAGTTCAGGCATTAGCCGTTGTTCTACTGGTTTCAACCCATTCTTACAATGGTTCACTTACTCCATCTCTTTCTATAAAGGAAACTGAAACAAGCTCATAATTGGAAACAATATCTCTATTATCTTTAGTTAAGTTTCTAATAATCATTAACCTATCACTTGTTTATCTAACTTACACCCTGATCAATATGAATTGCTTCTAACCCTGAGCTAAAATTTTAACTCTTTAAAATCATGATTCAAACCAAGTGTTAATTGTAAACACAGTGGGTACTCATGAAAGCCAGGAGACCATTATGACACAGTACAATCTCATGGAATCCAGACTAAATTGATACAGAGTAGGACTTCATGGAACCCAGGTGTAAATTGATACAAAGGAGGACCTCATGGAACTCAGGAGACCATTGTAACACTGTAGAATCTTATGGATTCAAGTGTCCACAGTTTCACAGCACGGCCTCATAGAGCACTGGAAACCATTGTGTCACAATGGAGTAAAGAGGAACAAAGACTGCATAGTGACACTTCAGGGCCTCATGGAATCTGAGAGACCATTGTGATGGAATGGAAACTCATGGATTCAAGTATCCACTGTTTCACAGTGCGACCTCATGGAACCAAGGAGACCATTGTGGTGCAATGGAATCTCAAGGAAACAAGGGCTAATTGTCAACCTATTACCAATAAGTAAAACTTTACATATGAAAGGCCTTGTAAAATCATGGCTCAGGCCCGATACTTCAGCTAAGTAGAAAAGGACTGCAGGAAAGAGACTCAGCTGAATTAGGGGTACAAAAAATTTTACATAACCATCGTGTGTTCTCATCATGGTATATAGTGGTTGGTCGAATTGTGTCTCTTACGCTTTAAACTATGTAACTGATAATGGGCTAACTTCTTAAAAATGCCTAGTTTTAAAATAAAGCATCTCACCTTTGCACCTGTGGACTCTGCATCACTACAGACCCTTATCCACATCAGCCCAAAGCTCTACTTGGACCAAGTGGGGCCTTATGGCCACTGGGACATTGCCAGGCCTAGTGGAAACAAGGCTCTATTATTGCACAACACGGCCTCATGGGACCTGGGAAGCCACTGTGACACTGGAATCTCCTGGAAACAAGTGTCCATTGCCTTATATATGTGATTTGTGCTAATTAAATTGTAACAATATTGGCAAAATTGTGGCATTATAATTAATCAAAAATTGTATTTAATTGCTATAAAACAAAAAGAGATAAAGGAAATGGTTAAACAAAGCAGAAAATATTCATCCTCCAGATGTTAGTTGGGAGGCAGGATAGGAAGGGTATAGGTCTAAGAACTAGTGTCTAGAAATAGGTTTTCAACCTTGAACTGGGCCAAATTGGGATAATTCCAAAGCATTGGTCACTGGACTGAGGCCTGTTTTGGGAACATATATTTAATTATATAACTTTAAGCTCAGTGCGCCTGTGCTACCTGCGAGGTCAAACATCAAACACTGAGGAAGACCCAGAGCCTTCATCAGAAACAAGACCCCCGAAAGGAGGAGAGACCCCGACCACTGGTGATGCATATGACACTACATAGTGACGTAGATTTTAGGAATAGAAATGAGGAGGAGCTTTCTAGAAGATTCTGTATTAATATGCATTAGTAAACAGTATATAAGTGAGATTTTAGCTTGACTGATTAGGTACGGTGTGAGAGGAATGGCCCTGCCCATATCCCCGGTCGGGGTATCCCCCAGTCGGTTTTGCTTATGCTTTATTCGACCGAACCATTGGACTTTTATTATACTTAAATTGCTGCTGAATTTTGTATTTGCTCAAATTTATATAACTCATATATTTTGATTGTATTCATTTATATGCAATTGCTATTACTAATAAATTACTGCTAAATTTAACTTTGTGGTTTGATTAATTGAACTAAATTGAACACATTCAATATCCATTTATAACAACTGCAACCCAAGACACCTATAAAAACTGCCAATTTCATCCCTTCCTCCTTCATTCATTGTATACAACCTCACAGAGTTCACCAGTGATGTTTGGTCCTGCCCAATCATTATCTGTAGAGTATTAAGCATTACATACCTGAGCAGTTAAACTTAAAAAGTTAGTATTTAGAGCAATATCTTACAATGTTATTAAATATATATGTTAAATTATATGCAATAAATGTTGATTATGTTCCATTATATATATGTTTATAATTATTTATTATATTATTATTCTTTCCATGCACAAATGAATCCAAGTTCAAGATTAAAAACCTTTTCTGTCACTCCATGTGGGATCATTTTGACACCAATCACTCCCTTTTTTGGTGCTGTTTCTGGGATGCCTTTTTCATGGCCTTGTCCTGTTTCTAAATACAGAAAAGTCAATATATGTTTTACTGATGAGTGAATACATCTCTGATGGTACTAATGACCATTCATATTTTGTTAATGAGTAGATACAAAGATTACCTTTGGTTGGAAGGTCCATCCAGAGGTCACCTTTGTCTCAGGGCCGGTTGTCCAGGCCTTGTCACTTCAGGGATGTGCTTTATTGCTGGGATTGACAGTGCTGGGTGAACGGCTGGACTCAATGAGCTCGGAGGTCTTTTCCAACAGAAAGGATTCTAATATTCCAGGATTCTGTCTGCTGGATTCAGTTAGGTTCAGGTTGGCAGCGTTACTTAGGTCAAAAAGTCTCCTCTTGCTCAGCTCTTGCAGCCTAAAGCTTCAGCTCCTTCAGCTCCTGGTGCTCAGCTACTCATTCTGAACGAGGCAACTCCTAGAGAAGAATACAGTTCATACAACTCCTTCTGGGACACTGAGAGGGGAGCCTGTGAAAACAGGAGCATTGTTTGGTGTCACCACTCTGCCCTTCACACCTTTCAGCACTTTGAACCAGCCAAGAGCTTTCTCCAAGAGTTGAATGAAGCAGCTGTTCTTGCCCCAGCTCTGGCTCTACCCAGTCTCTGACCGTGACTGGTTTTGTCCCTCTTGCTGTGCTCTCTGTTCCCCCTGTGCTCAGTGGCTGCTGCCCAGGGCTGTGGAACTGGCACAGATCAAGGGCTCCAGCCTCTCCTTTCTCTGCCCTTGGAGCTGCCTGCTCACAGCAGCCTTTTCCATCTGGAAGCTGCACAAGGACAGGGAGTCCCCACTTCTGTTCCCTGCACAGCCTCCAGCAGCCCAGGGCTGCCATCTCAAGTCCCTGCTGGCACTGGGGGCTCCCAGGTGCCCCAGGCTGCTGTGACACCACTGCACACGGGAGGGAAGAGTGGCAGGGGCCAGCTCCATGTGCTGCTGCTGCTGCTACTGCTGCTGCTGCTGTGGGGGTCATTTGTCCAGCCCTGCCCCAGAGTTAGGGATCAGATCCAGGCACTGCTGCTGCTCCCTCGGGATCAGCCACAGTTTGGGTGTTGCTGTCAGTGCCAGCAGAAGCAGTGGCAGGAGCAGTGGGTGCTGATAGTGCCCCAAGCCCCGGGGCTGGAGGGGTCCCTGGCTGGGGCTGGGAGGGAGCTGCCCCTTGTTCTCCCTCTGCCCCACACAGAGCTGGGCTGGGCACAGATGGGCAGCACCTCAAACAAGGAGCCTGCCAGTCTCTTCCAGCCTTGTCTGCTCAGAGTTTGGGCCTTGGAGCTCCACAGGCAGCTGCTCCTGCTCCCTCTGTGTGTCCCCATGTTCAGCAGTGCTGCTCCATCAGTCTGTGCCCAGCAATGGGGAAAAGCCTCAGCCCTGCAGGGCCAGGAGATGCCAGAGCTCCCATCCAAATATAGGAACTTTGCCATGCTGAGCCAAGACCCAGAGTCTTGGCTCCTGCACAGTGGCAGAGGGATTCCCTTGGCTGTTTCTGTGCATTGTCCCTGCTGAGGTTCAAACACTATCTGAACACATTCCCTGAATGCAGAATGTGTACCTGACCCAAGCACTGCGTTATTGTCTCCAGCATTTTTCCCAAGAAAAATGGGAGAAGGCAAACTGTGTGTAGATCACGGTTTTTTGTAGTGTCTAAAACTTGCCAAGTCATAGATATTAGAGATGAGATCCATTTGGAATTAATGGGATGGAGAAATAGTGCAATGATGAAAAGGGGAGCATAGAAATAAATAGAGAAAAAGATCTTTGATTGTTTCTTTCCATTTTAATTTAATTTCTTAAAAGCATTTTATGTTTTCCTAGAATCTTCTCTACAGTTCTGTTTGCTCTTTCCGAGAGTCTCTTCTGGAACGAGGTGCAGCTTCTGTCACAAGATGTGCCACCAAGTGCCACCAAGGTGGAGCTCTCTTGGCTTTCCACGCTGTGCATGCAGCACAACTCTTGCAGCAAAGCAGGATAAATATTTGAAGAACTTTCCAACTTGTTCTTTCTTTTTCTTGTGGGCTGGGGAATTGTGCTTTGGGGAAGGTTTTCATTGTTACTGTTCTAACCTAGAAAGAAAAACAGGAGGTGGTACCAGGAATTGTTAGGGAATAAAACCTCGACTGAATGCAGAGAATGAATCTCCAGAGCCTGCAGGCAGAAGTGGAGAATTGTGTGATAATCATTCCAACAACCCCATGGACATCCTGAAAGTGATCTAGAACATGAAAATGGTCTGACAGAGGGAGTTTGTGCTCAGTTTAGATGATTCTACATCTCTTGCACTGATAAAAATCAAAAGTACTATCTGTTCTTTCAAAGCACCAGAAGAAGCTGGATCTCTGTGAGTAGATGACTAAAAGAATCTGAAAAGGAAATATGCAAGGAATGACCTTCGTCTGTAAGAAGAGTAATTTTTTCCCTAATAATTTCCAGTTCATTCCCTCTGCTTTTGTCTTTTTAGCAATGCCATTTGCATGCCAGATTCCCCATGAAATAAGAACCCTGAGCTTGTGGAAGTGCCTGAAAGATGCCCTGTTCCTCTGCAGGGACACTCAGGCTGAAACAGATGCCTGAGCCCTCTCTGAGGAAGCCTCCTGGGAGCTGGAATTTGTGCCGTGCTGGGAGAGGAGGAGCAGGGGAGAAGGCTGGGCGCTGTGTGGCAGGAGCAGGAGGTTTGGGCCGCAGGACATTCCGCCTGCGCCGCTGCCCCGCAATGGGCGGCCGTGCCCGGGGCTCTGGGCCCGGCCCCGCGTGCGCTGAGCTCCCGACACTGCGGGAGCTGCCCGGGCTGGGCTCCTGCTGGGGCTGGGCAGCAGGCTGGGCTCCCACTGGGACCAGCAGCAGCTGGAAATACCTCTGGGCATCTCCATCTGCTGCTGCTGCTCTGAAGGAACAATGGAGTGAGTTGAGAAGTTCTGGTTTCTCTTTCTCCTGGAGGATTTTTTCACTTTATTTGACACTCCAGAGGCAATTTCAGTAATGGCCTCTGTAAATTGGTTTTATTTTAGCAGACCCAGCAACAGGACTGTGTTTGAGTGTTGCAAATAATGCCTGTGTGGCTTTAAATCTCCTCGACTTTGTGCTTAGGGACTGGTGAGCTTTATGAGATCTGCAAATCATGATGCCTGACACAACTGAGTTCTCCCCCATGAAAGCATTCTGGTAGCAGTGATCAAAAAAGGCAATTTCAGTTTCATGGATAAAATTCAAGTGGCAAACAGAAGAGGGGCAAGAGCAGCCATGATATACAATTCCCAAGGCAAAGGCAACAAAAGCCTCCTGCTGCCACCTCAGGGTGTGTAAAACAGGGCTGAAAGCAGTGCTGGATCCCGACCCTTTCTTTCTCTGAAGGCTGGGTCAGGGCAGCACAGGGGGGCTCTGAGGAATCAGGGCTGGGTGTGGGTGGTTGTTGCTCTGCTGGAGAATTCCCCTGGAAAAAGCCCTTGGGAGCGAGGCAGGAGCAGGTGGGAAGGGGCCAGAGCTGCTGCTGCTCCTGCACGGGAGCCCCGGCTGGGCCGGGCCGGAACCCACTGAGCTGCGGCTGCTGATGTTACCAGAGCCGGGCGGGACTGGGGACAGGGAATGGACACGGGGACAGCAAAGGCCTTGGGCAGGACTGGGGACAGGGAATGGACACGGGGACAGCAAAGGCCTTGGGCAGCACTGGGGACAGGGAATGGACACGAGGACAGCAAAGGCCTTGGGCGGGATGGGGACAGGGAATGGACACAGGGACAGCAAAGGCCTTGGGCAGGACTGGGGACAGGGAATGGACACAGGGACAGCAAAGGCCTTGGGCAGGACAGCGGACAGGGAATGGACACAAAGAACAGCAAATGCCTTGGGCAGGACTGGGGACAGGGAATGGACACGGGGACAGCAAAGGCCTTGAGCAGGACTGGGGACAGGGAATGGACACGGGGACAGCAAAGGCCTTGGGCAGGAGAGGGGACAGGGAATGGACACAGGGACAGCAAAGGTCTTGGGCAGGAGAGGGGACAGGGAATGGACACGGGGACAGCAAAGGCCTTGAGTGGGACTGGGGACAGGGAATGGACATGGGGACAGCAAAGGCCTTGTGCGGGACTGGGGATAGGGAATGGACACGGGGACAGCAAAGGCCTTGGGCAGGACTGGGGACAGGGAATGGACACGGGGACAGCAAAGGCCTTGGGTAGCACTGGGGACAGGGAATGGACACGGGGACAGCAAAGGCCTTGGGCAGCACTGGGGACAGGGAATGGACACGGGGACAGCAAAGGCCTTGGGCAGGAGAGGGGACAGGGAATGGACACGGGGACAGCAAAGGCCTTGAGTGGGACTGAGGACAGGGAACGGACACGGGGACAGCAAAGGCCTTGGGCAGCACTGGGGACAGGGAATGGACACGGGGACAGCAAAGGCCTTGGGCAGGACTGGGGACACGGAATGGACACGGGGACAGCAAAGGCCTTGGGCAGCACTGGGGACAGGAAATGGACATGAGGGACAGCAAAGGCCTTGGGTTTGCAGGGATGTTCACACTCGGGCAGCGCCAGCACAGAGCTTCAGCCCACAATTAACCCCGAGGGAAACACTGAGGAAAGGCTCCATTTCAGCCTTTCTTTACTCATTTCTGTGAAGGGACCAAAATAGAAGCAGAACAAGCAGGGCCCAACCCCTTCTCCTTCGGGAGGATCCCCACGCCTTGGCTATGGAGGGCCATGAGGGGCTGTGAGGGACAGTGAGGGGCAGTGATGGGCAACTGGGGGGCTGTGAGGGGCCATGAGAGGCTGTGAGGCGTGGTGACATCAATGAGGGGCTGTGAGGTGTTATAAGTGTCTCTGAGAGGCTGTGGGAGGCCAGGAACCTCATGGAACTTAGGATCCATTGTGACACTGCGGAACCAAGGAAATCATTTTTGACAGTATGGAACCTCATGGAACCAAGGATCCATGTGACACAGTGTCCTGGTTTGAAGGACAGGTGTCTGCCAATAAAGGCAGAAGTTTTCCTTTGAAATAAAGATTTTAATTCCACTCCCCCCAAGTATTATAATTGTTTGAATCAAGGACTCTGAGGCAGAGATAAGGGGGTAGGAATAACAGCTCTTTTACTAATATATCCATTAACAGCTGTTGTTAAAATTACCAACAGAACAGAACAGATTACTCGGTTCCAGTCCTTTCTTTAGCTGTGAGCACACTCTCTCTCAGCGGGAGCAGAGGCGGGAGGGGGTGGCAGCGGCCGCGCCTGTCTCGAGTGGGAGCGGGCTGGAGCGGGCAGCTCCTCGCTCACCGTTTGGGTTCTGGTGGTCAGCTGTGTCCGCAGAGACTGGAGGCTGTAGCAGGGCAGATGCAGGGCAGGTGATGGCAGAGGGTCTGGTTCTCCTGCGTTCGGCCACGTGGCTCCAGATGGGGGATCCTCCTCCCACCTCCCAGAAACACAAGTCCCTCTGGAAGCACGAGAGCCAGTCCGGAAGCCGCTCCCACCTACCCCTTTTGTCTAGAGTTGTCAAAGGTCCTGGTTGTAACCTGGCCAGCTCCATTGGCATGATAATGGGAAAAATTCTTTAAATTGATACAGTAATAGAAAAACACTCAATCCCCAACACACAGCAAGGCTTTGTGGAACAAAAAGACCATGGTGATACTACTCAACCTCATGGAATCAAAGCATCCATGTTACACTACAGAATCTCATGGAACCAAGGTCCATTGCGACACTGCAGAATCAAGGAGATTGTTGTTGGCAGTATGAAAGCTCATGGAACCAAAAGTCATTGTGACATTGTGGGGTCTCATGGAAACATGAAGACCATTATGACACTTCAGGATCCACTGAAACCAAGAGACCATTGTTGTGAGAATACAACTAGAGAGCAGGACTGCGAGCACTGCTCAGCTTGTCACAACCGACATGGATGTGGTAGCCACAGTAGGCCGCAAGCCTTGTGTCCTGGGTTGGTGTTTTGTCTGCTCCTCTCCCGCTCCCACACCTCGCTGTCTGCATGGAGCTGCCGCCGGTGCCCTTTCTTCCCCCTGGGGGGGTGGTGCCCCGGGCTGTGCTTGCTTGGCTTGCCCTGCTGCTGCTTCTGCTGCTGCTGCTGCTGCTGCTGCTGCTGCTGCTTGCTGCTGCTTGCTGCTACCCCAGCCCTGCTGCTTTTGCCCTATTGCTTCTGCCCCGCTGCTGCTGCTGCTGCCCCGGCTCTGCCCTGGCTGCTGCTGCCTTCCCCTTCCCCCTTCTCTCCTTCAGCTCCAAGATCTGTACCGGCTCCGGACGGGACCTGAGCATCAGAGACTGCCTCCGGAGCCTGCCCAAGAAGCTTCTCGCCCTTCCCAGCAGCGACCGTCTCTCACTTCGGTGAAAACAGTTCTTTTGTCATCTGGGATTGTACTTTCCTGTTGCTGGGAAGTGTTTTTTTCTTGTGTTTGTTAATAAACAAGTTTTTTCCACTTTTCCCCCCGAGTAAAATTCTCTCCGAGCCCAGTGGGGGGGAGGAATTGTGAGGGGGGTTTAGTCTGGGGGGCTCCTTTGGAGGCTTTTCCCCAGTTTTGTCCTAAACTTGGACAAATAATTTGGTGGCCCGTACGGGGAACCGAAGAAAGTGGAAAAAACTGTGTAACTATATATAATGGTGTTTGGAATGGATTTCAGTATGTGGTTCTGGATACTGGGTTTTTTTGAGGTTTTAATGCCTCTTTGGTCTCTGGGGTTATTTTCCTGCCCGGAAATAGCTCCAGTACTGTCTCTTATGTGTAGTTTTTATACTAGAGGGATAATGACCAAAATATTGATTGGACTGGGCTTGGTTGCAATGGCTTGTAAGAGGTTTATGAAAATGCTGGAATCGGTTCCAGGGATATCTTCTGGATCCTGGTTATGGATATGTATCCAGTTTATTAGAGGAGAAGCAGGGGAGGAGGCTTTTCAGCCTTTGCTTCCCTTTGTCTCCTCTGAATTTTTTACCTCGTTATTAGGATATGTGCAGTTCTCCTTTAGTATTAAAGAGATCATCTTCCTGACGTTTAATGTTGTAAGCTTCCTCTACACAGTTTACAGTTTATATAAAATCAGGGCTGAGATTTCTAGAGGTGCTGGTGCGACTCCTGATTTAGCAGCAGGACAAAGTGTGAGGAGTCCTGAGTGGTGTGGAAAATGGCAGGACCTGGGCCAGATGTTAAAGGAATTTTCTGATCCTATGGTTTGGGATTTTTCACATGAGCAAATTCAGAATCCGGCTGAGGTGGTAAAATATGTGAAAGAGAAATGCCACAATAGCTCCAGGAAAGAAAAGATTACTGCAGTGAGCTGGGCACTGGCGTATGCTTATCGTACCCTGTTAGATAGTGGAGAACAACAAACAAAGGAAAGGGAACAGGGAGATAACACAGCTACTATGCCAGCTACTCAGGCTGTAGTTAGCACCCCAGGCCCGAGGACAGGGATGAAATTAGAAAGCTTTTACGTTGTAGTGAGTGGGTGTATATCCCAATCGTGTGTAACGTTCACGATGTGGGATAAGGGGTGGAATGTCCTGGGTTGGTGTTTTGTCTGCTCCTCTCCCGCTCCCACACCTCGCTGTCTGCATGGAGCTGCCGCCGGTGCCCTTTCTTCCCCCTGGGGGGGTGGTGCCCCGGGCTGTGCTTGCTTGGCTTGCCCTGCTGCTGCTTCTGCTGCTGCTGCTGCTGCTGCTGCTGCTGCTGCTTGCTGCTGCTTGCTGCTACCCCAGCCCTGCTGCTTTTGCCCTATTGCTTCTGCCCCGCTGCTGCTGCTGCTGCCCCGGCTCTGCCCTGGCTGCTGCTGCCTTCCCCTTCCCCCTTCTCTCCTTCAGCTCCAAGATCTGTACCGGCTCCGGACGGGACCTGAGCATCAGAGACTGCCTCCGGAGCCTGCCCAAGAAGCTTCTCGCCCTTCCCAGCAGCGACCGTCTCTCACTTCGGTGAAAACAGTTCTTTTGTCATCTGGGATTGTACTTTCCTGTTGCTGGGAAGTGTTTTTTTCTTGTGTTTGTTAATAAACAAGTTTTTTCCACTTTTCCCCCCGAGTAAAATTCTCTCCGAGCCCAGTGGGGGGGAGGAATTGTGAGGGGGGTTTAGTCTGGGGGGCTCCTTTGGAGGCTTTTCCTCAGTTTTGTCCTAAACTTGGACACCTTGGCAAGAGTAAGCGGGATTTTGAAGAAGGAATGTAAGAGATAAGAAAGTGCTTGGTACGAAGAGCTTACCCTGCAGTTTTTATGGGGATTTTCGTAATATCTACCTGGTACCTGGTTAGCTTAAACGAGGCATAGATTGAGCAATGATATTTAGTTATATAACTTAGTACCGCTAATATGATTGGTGCGCTATTTTTAGTAATAGGTTAAAAAGTATATAAACTTTGCTTTGTGGATCAATAAACGGCTTCATGGCATATCGTGAAGACCCCGTCTCTTCTTTACCACCTTCGTCAAATGGTGCCCTGTGTGAGGAGCTGCAACTGACCAGACGACGGAGTCCCTGTAGGATGTGACTCCAATCGTAAGAGGAGGAGGGAGGATCCGTTCGGGAGAAGTGGGAGACACTGGCCAGTGAGAAGCTTTCGACCCCTCTGGAGTGAGGTGAGACACAGGGGCTCGTTCCCCTGAATTCTAATTTGCTACAGGGAAACATGGGACAGGCAATGTCCAGAGAGGAAAGAGACGTTTTTGAACTTATGCAAAAGCTGTTACAACAGCACAGCAAAACTTTGCCTTCAAATCACTTAAAAATTTTGTTGAAATGGACATCATTTAAACTGCTGGGGGTCTCCCAGACCACAATCTTTACAACAGACTTGTGGGACGAAGTGGGAGTGAAACTTTGGAATGCTGTAACTAAGGGAGACAAAGCAGCTGCAAATATGATTCCCTCTTGGACGGTTGTTTTTGAGACTTTAAAAGCCCAAGAAAATTTACAAGCAAAAGATAAGGGGGATGTCCCCTGTGTCCCCCCCACTGAAGAAACTCACAGCTCTTTGCAATCGGCAGAGGCAGGAGAGAATGCTTCATCTCTCTCTGTGCAACCCACAGCCCCCCCTCTCGCAAACCCCCCTCCACCAAACATAACGGTGAGAGGCTCTTCGAAATCCACAGGGGTTTTCGCTGCTGGCTACTGTCCAGAAAACAGCGAAGGAGAAGGAGAAGAGGATCCCTTTGATCCTGGGGTTGTTAATCCTGATGATGAACCAAATTTATTTCCTCCTGACCCTCATGAAAACTGGGTCCGTTTAAAACAACAAGCATTAATGGAGGGAGATCTGGACATTGCTGAAAATATTGTCTCTCCAGTTATTTACTCGGGAGCTCGAAGACGAACTGCCCAATGGGAGCTGCTTTCTTTCCAAGAAATTAAGGAGCTCTGATGGGCAATTACTGATCATGGCATTGGCTCTCCATTTTTTACGACCATCCTGGAGTCAGTGCTTGCTGCCCACACTATTACCCCGCATGATTTAAGAATGCTTGCTCGGTTACTGCTAACATGCTCAATGCTAAACTCACTTTATGGGAGAAAGAATGGGAAAGAGGTGTGCAAAATCTGATGGTTACTTACTTATGTGAGTCACGCTAATACAGCTCTGGCAAACCTTACAATTAGACAACTCATGGGGGCAGGACCACATACAGATCCAGCTGCCCAAGCCTGAGACTGCCAAGAGAAGCCTTAGACGGAATCTGGGAAGCAGCTCGGCAGGCGTTTCTTAAGGTGCCTGATACTCGAAAGCCTCAGAAAACTTTTACATCCATCACTCAGGAGGTACAAGATCCGTATATGCATTTTGTAGACTGCCTTAAGCAAGCGCTTGAATGCCAAATTGATAACTCAGAGGCTCGTGAAATTTTACTTTTAAAACTTGCTGTTTACTTTTAAAACTTGCTAATGCAGACTGCAAAAAACTCCTTAAATCTTTGCCGAATCAAAACCCAACTTTAACAGAAATGATTGAAGCATGCAATCATATTGGGACTTTAGAACATCAGTATGAAACTATGGCCAAAGCTCTTGCTGCCGTAAAGAGTCCCTCTGAGTCTGCAGAAGTTTGTTATGGGTGTGGCAAACCTGGACACTTTAAAAAAGACTGCCCTGCTCTGAAAGGAAACAAGTCAAAAGCACCTACTTTGTGTCCTCGATGCAAAAAGGGATGGCACTTTGCTAACAAATGTCGTTCTAATTATGATTCCAAAGGTCGCCTGATCCAGGGAAACCGGTTCCAGAGCTCGGGACAGCAGTGCCGCGCTACAACACAAATTCTCTGGTCGCCTCCTCAGATGCCATTGCAAGTGCCACCACCGCAGGTGTCCCACGCTGTGTCTCCTCAAGTTCTCACTTGAGCAACTACAGGCAGTGCCAGAATGGATTTGGCAACCTCAGTCACAGTAACGTTACTTGACTCTTCTATTCATTTACTCCCTACAGGAATCTTCGGATTACCGGGACCACAAAAATGTGCTTTGCTAATAGGGAAATCCTCAAATAATCATATCGGATCTTTTGTCCTCCCTGCAGTAATAGACTCTGACTTTATTGGAGAAATTAAAATCATGGCATGAACACCCCTTCCCCCCTGTACTATCCCTGAGGGAACCCGCATTGCACAGTTAATCCCTTTCCCAGAAGAATCAGTGTTTGTTACAAGGGAACAACAAAAGGGGGTGGGAGAATTTGATTCTACAGAAACCCCACAAATATTATGGGTACAGACAATTTCTGATAAGCATCCCACTTGCAAATGCACCCTGTCATTTCAGGAACACAAAGTAACATTCACTGGTATCATAGATACCGGGGCTGATGTGACTGTCATTTCTCAAGATGAATGGCCTTCTGACTGTGCCCTCACTGAGGTACCCCAAGCTCTCACTGGGATCGGGGGGAGCAGTTGAAGCTATCAAAGCCAAAATCTCATTCAAATCATGGGACCAGAAGGCCTCATAGCATCTGTTAAGTCTTTTGTTTTATCTGTATCTATGGTGTTATGGGGACGTAATGTACTTTCTCAATGGGGTTTCAAAATTCAGTCGGATTTTTAGTGGGGGCCATTGAAGTGCGCGACACCCTAAAATTAACTTGGAAAACCACAACACCTGTTTGGGTAGATCAATGGTCCCTGCCACTGGTTAAATTGCGTGCACTCACTGATATTGTACAATAACAACTTCAAAAGAGTCACATAGTCCCCTCCACCAGTCCCTGGAATTCTCCTGTGTTTGTAATTAAAAAACAATCCGGCAAGTGGCGTTTGCTCCAAGACCTCCGCAAAATTAGTTCTGTAATGGAGGACATGGGGGCTTTACAGCCTGGCCTCCCATCTCCTACCATGATCCCTCGAGATTGGCATTTAACAGTCATTGATTTAAAAGATTGCTTTTTTGACATTCCTTTGCATCCTGATGATGCTCCTAAATTTGCTTTTTCTGTACCTAGTACTAACATGCAAGCTCCCTTACAGTGATACCACTGGGTTGTGCTTCCACAAGGAATGAGAAACAGCCCCACTATTTGTCAGTGGTTTGTTGCAAAGGTCCTCAGTCCCATTCGTCAAAAAATACCTGCTGCCTTGCTGTATCATTATATGGATGACATTCTAATTGCAGCAGAATATCAGGAGGTAATGGAGAAAACCTTAGCCCTTGTCATTGCTGCTGTAACTCAGGCGGGACTCAGTCTTGCCTCAGAAAAAATACAACAACTACCTCCTTGGAAATACCTTGGTTGGTGCATTAGGACTCAGTCTATTTCCCCTCAGCCTTTGCAAATTCACACAAATATTTGGACTCTGCATGATGCTCAAAAACTTTTGGGGACAATTAATTGGGTTCGTTCCTTATTAGAAATTTCAAATGCAGACCTAAGCCCCTTGTTTAATTTGTTAAAAGGAGATTCCAATCTCCTGTCTCCTTGTCAGCTTACACCCGATACTTGCCAAGCACTGCAAAAGGTGGTTGATGCTATATCAAACAGGCAAGCTGCCCGATGGGCCCCTGAACTACCTTTCTCTCTATTTATACTAAATCTGGCTAAGCAACCTCATGCTTTGATTTTTCAATGGGATCCTAAAGCGCCAGACCCACTGTTGATCATTGAGTGGATTTTTCTGTCACACCAAATGTCTAAAACTATTAGTACTCAACATGAAATGATGGCATTGCTTATTATCAAAGCTCGCGACAGGCTTACCACACTTGCAGGTGTGGATTTTAGTTTAATCTGTTTACCTGTCACTACTGTTTATTTGCAGTGGCTACTGCAACAGTCTGATGTGTTTCAAATGGCTCTTGCTAATTTCTCCGGACAGCTGTCTTCACATCCACCGAAGCACAAACTCGTGGCAACAGGCTTTAATCTTCTAATGCAGCCCAAAAGGAGTGAGGTCCCATTGCAAGCCTTAATTGTTTTCACAGACAGGTTGGGCTGTACCCATAAATCAGTGTTACTTTGGTGGGATGAAAACCTCAACCAATGGAATTCAGATGTTACTACTGTTTCAGGTTCTCCCCAAATCGCTGAATTAGCAGCTGTGGTGTGGGCCTTTCAAAGATTTGCTACTCCTTTTAATTTGGTCACTGACTCTGCTTATGTTGCAGGAATCGTGGAGCGAGCTGAAGCTGCAGTACTCAAGAAAGTAACTAATGCAGAATTGTTTCAATGGTTAGAACAGCTTGTTTTTCTTTTAGATACCAGAAGGCATCCCTATTTTGTAATGCATGTTCATTCTCACACTAGGTTACCTGGTTTTATTACAGAAGGGAATCGTCAAGCAGATTTGCTTACTTTACCATTTCAAACAACTCAGTCTGTGTTACCAGACCGCTTTTCTCAAGCAAAACTCAGTCATTCATTTTTCACCAAAATGCTGCTGCACTTGCACGCACTTTCGGATTGACAAGTCGCCAAGCCCCCAGTATTGTGGCTGTGTGCCCAGATTGTCAGAGACACTCCTTTCCTTCTCTTGCAGGAGGTGTTAACCCTAGAGATCTTCAAAGCCTTCAAATTTGGCAAACAGATGTTACTCATTTTCCTGAATTCGGCCGACTTGAATATATTCACTCTTCTATAGATACATTTTCAGGTGCCTTGTTTGCATCTTGTCACACTGGAGAATCTGCAAAGGACGTATGTCATCACTTTGCGAGTGCTTTTGCAGTCTTGGGGATTCCCTCTGAAATTAAAACTGATAACGGTACTGCATATATCTCTCAAAGAGTTGAAGGTTTTCTTGATCTCTGGGGAGTGTCACACAAAACAGGGATTCTTCATTCCCCCACAGGCCAAGCTATCATTGAAAGAGCACAAGCTTCACTTAAACGTCTTTTGTTACAACAGAAAGGGGGAATGGGAATGCCACCCCAGCTGAAAGGCTACAGAAAGCATTGTATGTTTTTAACTTTTCAAATTGTTCCCTGATGGACCCTAACCCTCCGATTGTTAGGCATTTTGGTAATAATCCTCAGTTAGAGGTCAAACAGAAAGCTCCAGTCTTCATTAAGGATCCAGAAAGATAAGATCATGGGACCCTATCCCCTTGTCATCTGGGGAAAAGGGTATGCTTGTGTCTCCACAGAGAATGGCCCGAGGTGGATTCTGGCCAAGAGCGTGAGACCATTCCGAGAATCCTTGGAACCTCCTCAGAAAGAGGACTGCTGTAGCCCTGGCATCTCACCGGAGATCCCGACCCAGCCATCCTCGGCTCCAGTCCCAGATTCCACCGGACCATCGTCTCGACCAGCTTCTCGTTGATACGAGAGGGCTCATTGACTTTGCACCACTCTTTGAATTCCGTGGTCATCTGACCCCGGACACAGTAGAAGACATCCTTGAAGTAAAGGTGCATCGTCATGAACAGCAACCGGGACAATTGAAACGGGAACTTAGACTTGAATGTAACCCCATACCTTGTTTTAGATGCAAGGAACATTGGCACCAGGTGTGGGCCTTGTGTCAGTGTCAGAAGTGTCAGAAAAGGTAGTATTGCATTGCAAGCCGCTGCCATCGCCAGTGTCCAATTTGTGATCCTTTACGACATTCTTTTGTAATTGTGATATTTTGAAATTTGTGTGTGGACATAACCATGGCTGGCTTCCACATCAATATTTCTCAGAGCCGTATCCGACTCCTTGGGCTGATCCTTGTACTAGGGCTTGGCCTTCATGAAGGGCAGGTAGAAACATTGCCATTGTTGCCCCTTCCAGAACGTAATGTTTGGCTTACGCTTGCTGACGCATTGAATGAATCTACGCTGTGCCTTTCTATGACTTCTCCAGGTAATCCTTTTCAAACTTTCCTAATATCTGTGCCTTTAGAAAAAGCTGAATGGGATGCTTTGTATAACATGACTATGCATAAGAACTGTGATGCTCCAGGCCGAATGAAACCCATATGGTGGTGTGAGGACAAATACTGTAAGAAAAAGGGTGAACCAGCTAGATGGTATAAGGTAAACGAAAGCTATCTAAGAGTAAACAAAATTGGAGACTTTTATCCTATACCCCGACAGCCCCAAGAATTGGACATTTTTGGATCTATGCAAACCTTTGCATGTTTCTTTCTAAATTTTCCTGGTAAACCCTCTGCCCAACAAGGATTCAGCCTTGATGTCACAGGTACAGGAATATACTCCAATGCTTCTGCCTGGTATAATCACATTTTAGCTCAGCACGTTTTACCTGGAAATGCTGCGCTTGGATTAATTAGTAACATCCTTTTATTATGTGGAAATAGAGCCTGGAAAGGGATTACAGGGAAGGCTATAGGAGGGCCTTGTACATTTGGCCAACTATGTTTCACACCTTTCATCATAACCTAACAGCCCTGCACAACTTAGTGCGAGCAAAGCGCAGCACCCATACCTACAGCCCAGATTGTGATGACAGTGTGGAAGCTTGAAATATTGGAGCTCGGATTTTTGCCTCTATTATCCCATCTATTGGAACAGCGCATGCATTAAAAAGTTTAACTAATCTTGGCTGTTGGCTTCCAAAACAAACTAATGCTACTAGCTCTGCTTTAACAGGCTTACTAACAGACGTTGATAGTGTAAGGCATGCTACACTACAGAATAGAGCTGCAATTGATTTTTTACTTTTAGCGCATGGGCATGGCTGTGAAGATTTTGAAGGTATGTGCTGCATTAACTTTTCTGACAACGCTCAATCCATTCATGCAAACATACAGGCCCTCCGAGAAAGCGTTAGCAAACTAAGAGTCAAGACTGGCTTGGAAACATACTTGGAGGATGGGGACTTACTGGCTGGCTTAAGCATTTAGTTAAAACTGGATTTTATGTATTAGCTATGCTTTTGCTTTTAGTAATATGTTTGCCTTGTTTTTTGCAATGTGTTCAGAAACTAATTGACAAGTCAACAAAGAAGATCTTGTTGGTAGAACAGAAAGGGGGAGATGCGTGAATACAACTAGAGAGCAGGACTGAGAGCACTGCTCAGCTTGTCACAACCGACATGGATGTGGTAGCCACAGTAGGCCGCAAGCCTTGGCAAGAGTAAGCGGGATTTTGAAGAAGGAATGTAAGAGATAAGAAAGTGCTTGGTACGAAGAGCTTACCCTGCAGTTTTTATGGGGATTTTCGTAATATCTACCTGGTACCTGGTTAGTTTAAACGAGGCATAGACTGAGCAATGATATTTAGTTATATAACTTAGTACCGCTAATATGATTGGTGCGCTATTTCTAGTAATAGGCAAAAAAGTATATAAACTTTGCTTTGTGGATCAATAAACGGCTTCATGGCATATCGTGAAGACCCCGTCTCTTCTTTACCACCATTGTCACATTGTGACACTGCAGCATTTTGTAGGGACAAAAGAGGCCTGTGCTCCAAGGGGTGGAAACTGAGGACAGCAGCGGAGAGCCCTGGGAGGGATTGAAAGGCAGTTTCAGACATGGTGGATCCTTTTGACATAGTAGACAACAACTGGAAAAAGGAAATTAATGCCAAGTGAAGCTGGGGAGGACCGAACTGGGAAGAAAGAGAAAGGAAAATCTCTCCAAGGGCTGTGCTGCAACATGTCTCCCAGAAGGAGTCTGGTGCAGCCCAAGTCTCTGTGTGGCCAGGCAGTGGCAGGCAGGAGGCAGAGCTGTCAGCAAAGGAAGGGGCCAGCGAGGTGGGCAGCCGGGGATGACGACAGCCTGCAGGGACAGAGGCGCAGGGCATGGACACCGTAGGACAGCCTGGGCTGCAGAGGGCACAGGGATGGACAGCAGCTGAAAGGCCCTGCCAGAGCCAACTGCTGCAGCACTTGGGCCATGGCTGCTGGCCCTGGGCCTGAGGCCAGCAGGGACAAGTGAGCCTTGCTGTACTGGCGCCTCATTGCCTCCTTGTCCCTGCTCAGCAGCCTGGCAGGGGCCGCCCCATGGTCCTGCCCTTGGCATTGCACATCCCCAGATCCCAGTGGCCTGAGAAGAGCCCTGAGCAATGAGGGAGGGACAGGATCTGCCTTGCCAGGGGCTGGGGCTCAGGCCTTGGCCCTTTGGATTCCTGAAACACATCCAGGTTTGCTCAGCATCAGAGACACATTTCCCTTTTTTGTCCCCACCTGTCATCACTGCTCCAGTGTTCAGCTCTAACTGGAACCACTTTCACACTCGTGGTTCTCAGTGGGCTCAATTAAAACTTCTAGAAACTTTGGAGTTTATATCTCATTTTGTGTCTTTGAGAAGTTGTTTGAACACTCTCTCAGGGACTGAGTCTGATGTAAACAGCACCAAAGCCCTGAGAGGTTCATTAAATTTCTTTTGCTGTGTCTGTGCTGCTGAGCTGGGCAAAGCTACTGGCACAGAGGAACTTCCTGGCAACCAAGAAGAGTTTCAAAACCACATTTCTGCTGAGGAGCAGCTCCTCTCCCAACCCAGCAGGGCTGGGCACTGCCTGCAGCCACCCTGGGCACAGCACAGAGACACAGCACAGTGAGCTTAAATCAGTCAGGGCTGAGAAGATGCTGAGAAGTGACTTGGGCAGTATTACTCCCAGCCCTTGACACAGGAAGCCTCTGGCTGCAGGACAAGGCAGCTGCAGGTCCTGGAGTGACCTCTAAAACTGGAACATCCTAATGCCTACAGACCCTGTGAGTACATTCTCTGATTCTCTCTTGTGTAGAGCAGCCAGGTGTGCTCAGGTCTGTCCTGCAGAGCAGGGTCCTGCAGCTCAGGGCATTGTGCTGGGGCAGGGACTCTGCTGCCTACCAGGGACAGTTCTCAGCCAGCCCTGAGAGCTGCCCAGAGCACTGGGGGACAAGGTCTGGGTGGAAGGAGACAGGTAAGGCGTGGAAGTGTTTTTCTTGTGTGGTGAGGATGCTGTATTGTTAAGGACTTCTCCCAGCACAACATTTAACTCCAGAACATTTCCAAGTAGATTTTGCAGGGAGCACTATGAGATAGAGGCAGCAGGAAAGGGAAAGTCATGCTTTTAGAACCAACTCCTCTTGGTTGCCTGGATGGGAATTTGCACACTAATATCCATCTCTCAGTTCAGGCTGCAAAAAATAATTTTTTTTCTCTCAAATCATAATAATCCAGGCAGAAATCAGCACAGGGCCCCTTACAAGCGACATAAGAGCAGCTTTTTTAGTCTCATCAGGGTTGCTGTGACATTGCCAGCAGACCCTGCAGGGGCAGAGCTAGCCTTGGGCAGTGCCCTGTGCTGGGAGGGATCTGCAGGGCAGAGCTGAGCCCCCAGGGCTGGGCTGGGCTCTTGAAGCACTGGCACTGCCCAGCCCTGAGCACAGGGAAGCAGCTCCAGGCAGAAGAGCCCTGGGTGGGCACTGGGAGGAAAGTGCCACCAAGCTGGACTGGAATATTTAAAGTCTTGTCCAAACCGAACTATTCCATGCTTACTTTTCTTACAGATCCCCATGGCAAGACACACCAAATGTCCAACAGCAGCTCCATCAGCCACTTCCTTCTGCTGCCATTGGCAGACACGCAGCAGCTGCAGCTCCTGCACTTCTGCCTCTTCCTGGGCATCTCCCTGGCTGCCCTCCTGGGCAACGGCCTCATCATCAGCGCCGTAGCCTGCGGCCACCACCTGCACACCCCCATGTTCTTCTTCCTGCTCAACCTGGCCCTCACTGACCTGGGCTGCATCTGCACCACTGTCCCCAAAGCCATGCACAATTTCCTCTGGGACACCAGGACCATCTCCTTCTCAGGATGTGCTGCTCAGGTGTTCTTCTTTCGCTTCTTCATCTCAGTAGAGTATTTCCTCCTCACCGTCATGTGCTACGACCGCTACGTGTCCATCTGCAAACCCCTGTACTGCGGGACCCTCCTGGGCAGCAGAGCTTGTGCCCACATGGCAGCAGCTGCCTGGGCCAGTGGCTTTCTCAATGCTCTGCTGCTCACAGCCAATACATTTTCCCTGCCCCTGTGCCAGGGCAAAGCCCTGGGCCAGTTCTTCTGTGAAGTCCCCCAGATTCTGAAGCTCTCCTGTTCACACTCTAACTTTAGGCAACTTGGGATTTCATGGGTGGGTTTTTGTTTAGCACTTGATTGTTTTGTGTTCATTGTTTTCTCTTATGTGCAGATCTTCAGGGCTGTGCTGAGGATCCCCTCTGAGCAAGGATGGCACAAAGCCTTTTCCACCTGCCTCCCTCACCTTGCTGTGGTCTCCCTGTTTCTCAGCACTGGGTCATTTGCCTTCCTGAAGCCCCCCTCCATCTCTTCCCCATCCCTGGATCTATCCCTGTCAGTTCTGTACTCAGTGGTGCCTCCAGCCCTGAATCCCCTCATCTACAGCCTGAGGAACAAGGAGCTTAATGCTGCTGTGTGGAAACTGATCACTGGATGGTTTCAGAAAAAGTGAAATACTGGCCCATTTCTTCAAATGACTTGTAATAAAAGCCATCTCTGATTGTTTCAGTTGGGCTTGTGTGTTGGCTTGCTCTTTAATTTCATTTGCATTATTTTTATAATTTTGCCCACTAAGAAACACCATAATTTGTGCCCTTTCTCATTTTATATTTGTCAACCTTCACTATGACACAGTCCATGTCAATGAGGAGCTGTGCTGATGGTGGCTTTTAAGAAAAAAAAGTATCTCTCTCCCAGCAAAGTTTTCTCCAGAGATCTCCTCTCTGTTCCCTTCTCTGGAGCTGCAGCAGCAATGTCTGTGTGCAGAGCTGGGCAGATCAGTGCTGGCACAGCAGCTGTGCCCAGCAGCAGCAGCACTTGGTGTTGCCAGTGCTGCTCCCGTGCCACTGCCCCGCTGCCCTCCTGCCCCTCGTGTTGCTGCAGGGCCTGAGTGCTCTCGGGGCTGGGCACAGCCCTGGGGGTGGCAGTGCCGGGGCTGCAGCAGGGACAGGCCATGGGCACTGCTGGGGCAGTGCTGATTCCTCAGGGCAGGGCCTGGGGGCTCCAGGCTCCTTGGCCAGGCTCTCTCCACAACACTTGGCCAGGCCAATGCTGAGCAGAGAAAACCCCCGTGAGCAGCCCCAGGCTGGCTGTGGGCAGGCTGGGGGCAAACAGCATGGCTGGTGCTCTGCAAGGTCCCTGCAAGGGGCAGACCCTGGCAAGGAGCAGCAGAGCAGGGGCTGATCCACCCCCACTGCACTGGACAGCCCAGGGCAGCGTCCCAGAGCGTCCTCATGCACCTGCCAACAACATCCCCCTCTGCAGCCCTGGCCTCTCCCCCAGCTCACACAGGTGCCGCATCCTTGCAGGCACAGACACGGCAGCACTGGCTCAGGAGCCCCTGTTTGCACTGCACAGAGCAGGCGTCAGCACCCCCATGGTGCTGCTGTGGGGAGATGGAGCTGAGTGAGCACAAATGCCATCAGCCCCTGGGGCCAGCAAGGGCTGGGGGACGGGAGGGAAACCACTCAGGTGTTGTTGTGGCCTCTGAATTTAGCCATAAAGTTTGTTCCCAAGAGCTGTGAGTTTCCTGTCCCAGTGCAGACATTGTTCCTGAGAGC
This sequence comes from Oenanthe melanoleuca, assembly GCF_029582105.1. NCBI lineage: Eukaryota > Metazoa > Chordata > Aves > Passeriformes > Muscicapidae > Oenanthe > Oenanthe melanoleuca. Next base: position 1,182,247 of record NW_026612650.1, on the reverse strand, counting down.
CAGGGCTGCCTGGCAGCCACTCCCAAATTGCCCTGAGCATTTCCTTTGCTTCACCTTTTCTTTCTTTCCTCTCTCCCGATCCAGATTTCTTCCTCTTGCCAATCTCTGTCCCTTCCCCTGCAAACAGCCAATCCCTGTTTTCCCTTTCCTCTCTGGCCACACTCCCCATTTCAGTTCCTGAGCTGGCACCATGGGAACGTCCCTTGGGAAGAAGGATCATCCTACAAGTGCTGCACGAATTGTCTGCAGGGTCCTGCAGTGCCTCGTGCTGCTCCCTTGCCAGAGGCACCACAGGCCAGGGGGGCACATCTGGGCTGCTGTGTCTGGGTGTGGGGCTCCCTGTTCTGGGCAGTGAGGAGGGGCTGGAGAGGCTCTGCAGGACTGACAGGATGGGCTTTGGGGCTGTGTGGAGAAGCTGAGGGACCTGGGCTGCTGGACCTTCTGAAGAGGAGGCCCAGGGCTCATCCTGCTCCAGGGGTGGTTTCAGAGAATCAGAGAATCAGCCAGGCTGGAAAAGGCCTTAGAGATCATCAAGTCCAACCTGTGGCCGGACACCACCTAGTCTCCCTGAGCCTCTTCATCTCCAGGATAAACAGCCCACCTCCCTCAGAGCTCCTCACAAGACTTGTGTTCCAGACCCCTCACCAGCCTTGTTGCCATTCTCTGGACACGCTCCAGCCCCTCCATGTCCTTCCTGAATTGGGGGACTCAGAACTGGACACAGAACTTGAGGTGCTGCCCAACCAGTGCTGAGTACTGGGGTATAATCACTGCCCTGGTCCTGCTGGCCAGACCATTCCTGATCCAGGCCAGGTGCCATTGGCCTCCTTGGCTACCTGAGCACACTGCTGGCTCATGTCCAGCCTGCTCTCCATCAGTGCCCCCAGATCCATTTCTGTCTGGCTGCTGTCCAACCACTCTGTCCCCAGCCTGGATCACTGCAGGGGTTGTTTTTTCCAAAGTGCAGGATCCAGCAAATGGTCTTGTTAAACCTCACCTTGTTGGATTTGGGCACTGGATCCAGCCTGTCCAGGTCCCTCTGCAGAGCCTTCCTACACTCCAGTGCCTCGAAACTCCCAGGCAACTTGGTGCCACCAAGGTTCCATAAAGGCCCTAGGGTGTCACAATGATCTCCATGATTCTATGAGGTCTCCCCGTGTCACAATATCCGTTTAGTTCCATGGGAACTTGTAGTGTCACAATGTCTCTTGGATCACTGGGCCCCGCAGTGTCACAATTGTGCCTTAGTTCCATGAGGTCTCGCAGTGCAGCAATGCTCTTCTTGGTTCCAGTGTCACAATGGCCTCTTTTCCCAAGGGGCACCTCAGTGCCAAACAGGTTTCCTTCATTCCATGAGTCCCTGAGGAGCAGCACTGGCCCCTTAGTTCCATGGGGCCCTGCAGTGTCACAGTGGCCCCATCATCACACGAGGTCCTGCTCTGTCACAATGCTCTGCATGGTCCCACAAGGCCCTGCAGTGTCACTGTGGCCTCTTGGCTCCATGAGGCCTCGAGTACCACCATGAATTCCTTGGTGCTGCAGTGTCACAATGGAGCCCTGGTTCCACAAGATCCTGCAGTGTCACGAGGGACCCTTGGTTCCATGGGGCACCACAGTGTCACAATTGTTCCCTTAGTTCCAAGAGTCCTTGCAGTGTCACAATGGCCCCTTGGTTCCACAAGGCCCTGCAGTGTCACAGTGGCCTCTGTGGTTCCACCAGGACCCAGACTGTCACAATGGACTCCTGGCTTCCATGTAGCCCCACAGTGTCACAGTGGCCCCTTGGCTCTGTGGTGCCATGTCATACACAGTGTCACTCTGGTCCTCTCAGTTCCACGAGGCCCCACAGTGTCACAATGGCCCCTTGCTTCCCCAGGACCTGCAGTGTCACAATCATCACAGAATCACCCCAGGCTGGAAAAGACCTTTGAGAGCATCAAGTCCAACCTGTGACCTAAAACCACCTTGTCACCCAGACCATGGCACTCAGTGCCACATCCAGTCTATGCTGAAACACTTCCAGGGATGGTGACTCACCCACCTCTCCGAGCAGCCCATTCCAATGCCCAATCACACTCTTCGTCAAGAATATTTCTTAATGTCCAGCCTAAACGTCCCCTGGTTCAGCTTCTGGTTATGTCTATTTGTCCTGTCACTGTTCCCTGGGTAAAGAGCCTGACCCCATCCCGGCTGTGCCCTCCTGTCAGGGAGTTGTAGAGAGTGATGAGGTCTCAGCTGAGCCTCCTCTTCTCTAAGATAAACAGCCTCAGCTCCCTCAGCTTCTCCGCATGGAACTTGTGTTCCAGATCCCTCACCAGCCTTGTTGCCCTTCTCTGGACATGCTCCAGTCTCTCCATGTCCTTCCTAAATTGGGGGGCCCAGAACTGGACACAGCACTCGAGGTGCTGTCCAACCAGTGCTGAGCACAGGGGAAGAATCACTGCCCTTGTCCTGCTGGCCAGACCATTCCTGATCCATAGGAGTCCCAGGGGTTGGATGAAAGAAATGGTGGGGACGGGTGGAGACAAAGTGTGATTTGATTGCGAGCCATGAAGAGTCTTGGCTTTCATGTCTATTCAGACTGCATTAGAGAGTCCTGGGGGTCAACATCTACTGGACATTGCTGATATAAACCTATACACAGGAAAATATAACAAAACAAAATAGATTTCTCTCTGCATTATTTTCAAGAGAGTATATTAGCTTGGAATATACTTTTGAAGTCTTTCTAAGTAACCACAGAAGAATTGAAAACTTAAATTATTCCCAGGTGCTTTTCTTTTTTTGGTGTTTTGAACAAATATTTGTGAGTCTTTCTCATTTAATTCCCGTCCTGAAGAGCTCAAGGAAGAAGACACCTCCAGAGTAGGAAAATTCATCAACAACCTCCAAGTGGCTGAGGATCCATGCTCATCAGAGCAGGAATGAATAGCAATGGGCACAGCTTTGTGGCTGCCCCAGCTCTGGGATGGGCCCTGGGCCTGGAGCAGGAGCAGCTCTGCAGGGCCCCAAGGCCGGGCTGTTGTGCTGGCCTGGGCAGATGGGATGGCAGCAGGGGCTGCAGAGCTCTCAGGAGCTCAAGGAGAGGGGAGCAGGGCACACAGGGAGCCTCCTTTTGCCTCGGCCAAGCACCTTCCTGATGACCACCCCAAATGGCCACACACACTGACCACCCCCACTGCCCGATCTTTCTGACCACTACCCATAGACCACCCAACTGAACAAACTGACTGACCACCCAACTGACCATACCCTGACTGACCACATGCCACTGAACACATCCACTGGCCATACCAAATAACCACACTCCCACTGACCACATCCACTGACCACCCCCATGACCATGCCCACTGACTGCACCCACCTACCACACCAACTGACCACTCCACTGATCACATCCACTGAGCACACCAACTGACCACACCCCAGTGACACACCAACTATCCACATCCACTCACTGCAGCCCACTGACCACACCCACTGACCACCCCCAACAATCACCCCCAATGACCACACCCACTGACCATACCAACTGATGGCAGCCACTGACCAAACCCACTGCCTAGACGTCAATGCCCACACCCCATTGCCCACTCCCACCGACAATACCCACTGACCAAACACAGTGACCACCCCCATTGACCAAACCACATGGACCTGCCCAATGACCACACCCACTGACAACACCCTTGGTCCACACACCACTGCCTACACCCCACTGACCACACTCACCCACTACACCCACTGACCACTCTGACACTGATGGCACCCACTGACCCCACCCATTGACCACCATCCATCACCACACCAAATGACCACCCAAATGACCACACCTACTTACTAACCCCCCACTGACCTCCCAACTGACCACATCCACTGACCACAGCTACTGACCACACCCTGTCCCACTTTAGGAGAAATTAGGGGAAAATCTCCAAAGGAGCTCCCAAAAACTAACCCCCAAAAACTCCTCCCCTCCCACCTATGGGTTTGGGAAGAACTTCCTCAGAGGTCAAGTTGAAAAAACCTGTTTATTTAGAGAAACACACAGGAAAAATAAGCACTCCCCAACACAAGGAAAAGAAAAGCCACGGGTGATGCAGAAAAACTTCACCCATCCGAGTGGATGCAGCTGGTGCTGGGAAGGGCAGGAATGCGTATTTCTTGTCACTAAGGTGCAGCATCCGGGGTTCCTTGATGTTCAGGGCGCCCAGGATCAGGTATTACTAGCTAATAAGGGAAGAAAAGGTAAAGCAAAAATGGCAGAAAAAGCGCAAAAGTGGGGAGGGGGTGGGTTGCAAGCGGCAGCAGCGAGCAAGCAGCCAGTGTGGGGTTTGCCAGCCAGCCGGCGGCAGCTCTTGCCCGGGGGGAGGGGGTGGTGCTGCCTGACTAGACAAAACAAACTCTCCAGGCATGAGCAACACACGATTTGGGGATACAGAGCATTGTGACGTCACCCCAGGACATTCCACCCCTTATTTCCATATTGTGAACAGGCTCAAGACTTTAATAAAATAAAAATAAATAATAATTAAAAAAAAAATACATTTCCATTTCACTTAGTCCATCAGCACTTACACATTTCCTCTCATTTCACTTAGTCCTTCAGCACTTACATATTTCTTTCTGTCTCAGCCCACAATCAGTTCTCCCTGTGGTACACACCGTGTTGTTCCATCTTCCTGCATTATCCACCACGTGCATCCTGGTCCTTGAGTGAGACAATTCCACTAATGGGTTTGCCTGTACTCGAGGCAGGATTAACCCATACTGCCTTTCCTAACAAACCTCTAACATGGGCCACTGGGACTTTATCTCCATCCACTATATTAAGGGAGTCAGACTGGGCAGGACCTGCTCGGTTGATGGAACCTCTGGTGTTAACTAACCAAGTAGCCTTTGCTAGATGTTGTTCCCAGTTTTTAAAAGACCCCCTGCCCAGTGCCTTCAAGGTGGTTTTCAGTAATCCATTGTACCTTTCCACTTTACCTGCAGCTGGTGCATGGTAAGGGATGTGGTACACCTACTCAATGCCATGTCCTCTAGCCCAGGTGTTAATGAGATTGCTCTTAAAATGAGTCCCATTGTCTGACTCGATCCTCTCAGGAGTGCCATGCCTCCACAGGACCTGCTTTTCCAGGCCCAGGATAGTGTTGCAGGCTGTAGCATGAGACACTGGATACTTCTCTAACCACCCGGAGGTGGCTTCCACCATGATCAGGACGTAGTGCTTGCCCTGGCAGGTCTGAGGCAGTGTGATATAATCAATCTGCCAGGCCTCTCCATACTTATACTTGGACCATCGCCCCCCATACCAGAGGGGCTTCACCCGCTTGGCCTGCTTGATGGCAGCGCACGTCTCACAGTCATGGATAACCTGGGAGATGCTGTCCATGGTTAAATCCACCCCTCGGTCTCGTGCCCACTTGTAGGTGGCATCTCTGCCCTGGTAACCTGAGGCATCATGGGCCCATCGAGCCAGGAACCACTCTCCCTTGTGTTCCAAATCTAAGTCTATCTTCGACACCCCTATCTTTGCAGCTTGATCTACTGGCTGATTATTTTGCTGCTCCTCATTGGCTCTACTTCTGGGGACATGGGCGTCTACATGGCGAACTTTCACAGGTAATCTCTCTAGGTGGGTAGCGATGTCTTTCCACTCTTCAGCTGCCCAAATTGGTTTTCCTCTGCGCTGCCAGTTCGCCTCTTTCCATCTCTTCAACCATCCCCACAGAGCATTGGCTACCATCCAGGAATCAGTGTACAAATAGAGTTTAGGCCATTTCTCTCTCTCTGCGATGTTAAGGGCCAGTTGGACAGCTTTGAGTTCGGCGAATTCACTAGATCCACCTTCTCCTTTAGTGGCCTTTGAAGCCCATTGTGTGGGTCTCCATACAGCTGCTTTCCATCTCCGATTCATCCCTACGACATGATAGGAACCGTCAGTGAATAGAGCATAGCGTGTTTCCTCTGCCGGTAGCTCGTTGTATGGTGGAGCTTCTTCAGCCCGTGTCACTGGTTCTTGTTCCTCATCCGCGACAGCAAAACTTTCAACTTCGGGCCAGTTTGTAATTATTTCCAGAATCCCAGGGCGATTTAGTTTCCCGATTCTGGCACGCTGAGTAATGAGGGTTATCCACTTGCTCCACGTGGCACTGGTGGCATGGTGGGTTGAGGGAACCTTTCCTCTGAACATCCACCCCAGCACTGGTAGTCGGGGTGCCAGGAGAAGCTGTGCTTCCGTACCAATCACTTCTGAAGCGGCTTGGACTCCCTCGTAGGCAGCCAAAATTTCCTTCTCCGTTGGGGTGTAATTGCCTTCAGACCCCCTGTAACTTCTGCTCCAAAATCCCAGGGGTTGGCCTCGGGTCTCACCAGGCACCTTCTGCCAAAGGCTCCAGGACAGACCATGGTTCCCAGCTGCGGAGTACAGTACGTTCTTCACATCTGGTCCTGTCCTAACTGAGCCAAGAGCTACTGCATGGGCAATCTCCTGTTTAATCTCGGCAAAAGCTTGTTGTTGTTCAGGGCCCCAGTGGAAATCATTCTTCTTGCGAGTGACCTGGTAGAGAGGGTTCACAATCTGGCTGTACTCAGGGATGTGCATTCTCCAAAAGCCTATGGCACCTAGGAAAGCTTGTGTCTCCTTCTTGTTAGTAGGTGGGGATATAGCTGTAATTTTGTTATTAACATTAGTAGGAATCTGATGAAGTCTATCTTGCCACTTCACTCCCAGGAACTGGATCTCCCGAGCAGGTCCCTTAACTTTACTCTTCTTGATGGCGAAGACGGCTTCCAGGAGAATTTGGATAATTTTCTCTCCTTTCTCAAACACTTCCGCTGCTGTATTCCTCCATACTATGATGTCATCAATATATTGTAGATGTTCTGGAGCCTCACCCTTTTCCAGTGCAGCCTGTATCAGTCCATGACAGATGGTGGGACTGTGCTTCCACCCCTGGGGCAGTCGGTTCCAGGTGTACTGCACACCCCTCCAGGTGAAAGCAAACTGAGGCCTGCACTGTGCTGCCAGAGGAATGGAGAAAAACGCATTGGCGATGTCAATGGTGGCATACCACCTTGCTGCCTTGGACTCCAGCTCGTACTGCAGCTCCAGCATATCTGGCACGACAGTGCTCACTGGTGGAGTCACTTCATTCAAGGCACGATAGTCCACAGTCAATCTCCATTCTCCATCAGATTTTTGCCCAGGCCAGATGGGACTGTTGAAGGGTGAGTGTGTTTTGCTCACCATCCCTTGGCTCTCCAGCTCACGGATCATCTTATGGATGGGGATCACAGCATCTTGAGTTGTTCTATATTGCCGGCGATGTACTATTGAAGTGGCAATTGGTACTCGTTGCTCTTCTCCTTTCAGCAGTCCTACTGTAATCAGATTCTTGGACAGTCCAGGCAAGGTGTTCAGCTGCCGGATGTGCTCTGCCGTCACAGCTGCTATCCTGAATGCCCACTTAAGGCCTTTTGGGTCCATAAAATAGTCGCTCCGAAGGTAATCTATGCCCAAAATACATGGGGCCTCTGGACCAGTCACAATAAGATGTTTCTTCCATTCACTTGCAGGTAAACTCACTTCAGCTTCCACCAGGGTGAAGTCCTGCAAGCCACCTGTCACACCAGCAATTGAAACAGATTCTGCCCCCACGAATCTTGACAGAATTATCGTACATTGGGCACCTGTATCAACTAAAGCTCGGTACTTCTGTGGTTTCGATGTGCCAGGCCACCGAATCCACACAGTCCAAAAGACACGATTTTCCCTCGCCTCATCCTGGCTAGAGGCAGGGCCCCTCTAAGCCTGTTTATCTTTCTTTCCTGGGGCATACGTCTTAGAAGTTCCTTTGAGAGGGTCAGACATGTCATTATCACTATCATATTTGGCACTTTGGGTACGGGTAACAGGAGCGGCTCTCCTTCGGGTGGAACTTCCTCTTTCAATCTTGCCTTCCTTCAGATCCCTCACCCGTTGTGCCAGAGCAGCTGTAGGCTTTCCATCCCATCTCCTCATGTTCTCTCCAGAATCCTGCAAGAAAAACCGTACCTCGGCCCGGGAAATGTACCTCCTCTCCCCATCGGGGGAACGTCTATGTTGGGTGCCAGGATGTCTAATTTGCACAGCTGAAATTTGGAGGAGGTCCTCCTTAATTTCCTCTCTGAGCCTCTTATGATTTTCCTCTATCTTGTCCTCTGAATTTTGTAAGCGTGTTTCCACGGTGGCGATTCTGGCATGGGTTGGGCCATGCACAGCATCCGCGTATGCCCGGAGCTTCTTCGCCATGTCGAGCACTGTTTCATATATCTCTTTCCGCTTCATTATTGCTAAGGCAGAGGCGTATTCAGATGGCCCGAGTCGCACAAGCTTTCTCCACATTACCAGGGTGCATGGTACCAGGTCCGGATTCCTAGTTGTTATATCATCTGAAAAAATAATCTCCGCCACTGCCATCTCCCTCAAACGTTGGATCCCTTGCTCTATGGTTTTCCACTGGGTCTGCTGCATATAGAGGTCATCGGCACACAGATATCTTTGTGCTACGCTGTCTAAAACACATGCCCAGAGGCTTTGAGGGTTAGCCTCCCTCGTCATACCTTGGTCGATGACCGGATCATGAGACAGGGATCCCAGGTGTCTCACCTCAGTGCCATCTAGGATGGTAGCCTCACCTGCTGCATCCCAAAGCTGAACTAGCCAACTAATTATGGATTCATCGGGCTGTCTTGTATAATCCTTTCTTAAACCACGAAGATCTTTTAGGGAAAGGGACTCATTATTGGTTTCTGATCTCACACCAGTTACTTTGACTCTTGATTTTGTATCAGGAGGCGTTGAGGGTCCTTCTCCAGCATCCTCATCATCATCCTCCACTGGCCGATCTGTCTTCTTTGTGCACTTCCCACTCCTTGTACTAGTAGCCACAGCCATGGGTTGAAGTTTACTTTCTAATTTCGTCCCTGTCCTCGAGCCTGGGGTGTTAACTGCAGCCTGAGTAGCTGGCATAGTAGCTACGTTATCTCCCTGTTCCCTTTCATTTGTTTGTTGTTCTACACTATCTAACAGGGTATGATAAGCACACTCCAGAGCTCAGCTCACTGCAGTGATTTTTTTTCCTTAGTGTCATCCTGACACTTCTCTCTCAGGTATTTTGCAACCTCGACTGGATCCTGAATCTGTTCAGATGGGAAGTCCCAGACTATAGGGTCAGAAAATTCTTTTCGAATTTGGTCCATGTTCTCCCATTTCCCATTCCTCTCAAAATTCCTTCTGCTTGGCTTTACTTCTAAATCAGGAGTCTCACCAGCCCCTCTGGAAATCTCAGCCTTCATTTTATATAAGCTGCAGAGAGTATAGAAAAACTTACTAAATTAAATACCAGAAAGATGTTTTCCTTAACATTCAGGGAGAACTGAACATTTTCTAACAGAGATGTAAATGATTCAGAGAAGAAGAAGGAAAATAAAGGCGAGAAGTCCTCTTTGCCTGCTTCTCCTCTAATAAATTGAGTGCAGAACACAAACCATGGATTATACATCCCTGAAGTAGTTTCTAACATTCTTATAAACATCCTGCAAATCATTACAACCAAGCCTAGCCCAATAAATATTTTGGTTAATACCCCTTTAATGCAAAAACTACGTATTAGGGACAACACCAGGGCTATCTCTGGATAAAAGAACAGGCCCAAAGACCACAGGCGTATTAACACTTCAAAAAGCCCTAAAGACCAAATATACAGGAAGGCTTCCACTCCAAAAGCCATTATGGATTCAATAACCATACCAATACCAACACAACCAATTGAAAACAAAATATTATTAGAGTAAGGTTTTTTCCACTTTCTCTGGTTTCCCCATACGGGCCACCAAATTATTTGTCCAAGTTTAGGACAAAACTGGGGAAAAGCCTCCAAAGGAGCCCCCCAGAGAATAAGCCCCCCTCACAATTCCTCCCCCCACTGGGCTCAGAAAGAATTTTCCTCAGGGGGGAAAAGTGGAAAAAACCTATTTATTAACAAACACAAGAAAACCATTTCCCAGCAACTGGAAAGTACAATCTCAGATGACAAAAAACGATTTCACCAAAGTGAGAGACAGTCGCTGCTGGGAAGGGAGAAAAAGCTTCTTGGGCAGGCTCCGGAGGCAGTCTCTGATGTTCAGGTCCCGTCCGGAGCCGGTACAGATCTTGGAGATGAAGTGGAGAGGGGGAGGGGGGGGAGGGGCGAAAGCAGCAGCAGCAGCCGAGCAACAACATGTTGGGGCAGAAAGCAGCTGGAGCAGCAAGCAGGAGCAGCACAGCCCCAGGGCACCACCCCCCCGGGTGGGGGAGAAGCGGCACCGGCGGCAGCTCCATGCAGACAGAGAGGTGTGGGGGCGGGAGAGGAGCAGACACAACACCAACCCGGGACACTGTTGCAGTTGGAAACTGCTGGTGCCATTCTCACCTTTAACCCCTCTTTTGAATGCAGACAGATGTTCTAGGTGTGTTAAGTAGTTGCTGCTCCATGTTCATGCAAAGCTTTTGTATCCTCATGGAACCAAGGAGACCCTTGTGACATAGCAGAGGCTCATGGAACCAAGGAGACAATTGTGACAGTTCAGAGCCTCACAGAAACAAGGCTCCATTGTGACACTGAGGGGAATTTTGGAATCAAGGAGACCATTGTGACACAGCCAGGCCACATGGAACCAATGGTCCATTGTGACAATGCAGATCCAAGGAGACCATGGTGACACTATGGAACCCCATGGATCCAAGGGGTCATTGTGACACTCAAGAACTTCATGGAACCCAGGGTCCAGTGTGACATAGTGGCACCATTGGAACAAGAGAACCATTGCTGACAGAACAGAAACTCATGGAACCAAGGAACCATGGGGAAGCAGCAGGGCCACGTGGAACCAAGGAGACCTGTGACATTTAGGAACCCTATGGAACCGAGGGTCCATTATGGCACTGCAGAAACAAGGAGACCATTGTGACACTATGGAAGCTCATGGAACCAAGCAGCCATTGTGACACTCCAAGGCCTCATTGAACCAGGGAGACCATTGTGACACCACAGAACCTCATGGCACTAAGGGTTAATTGTGACACAGCAGGGTCCCATGGAATCAATTGTTCATTGTGACAGTGCAGATGCCAGGAGACCATGGTGACATTTTGGAAGCTCATGGAGCCAAGGGTCCATTGTTACAGTCCAGAACCAAGGAAAGCATTGTGACAGTGCAGAGCCTCACGGGAACAAGATTCCATTGTTATGCAGTGGGGCTTCATGGAACAAAGGAGCTGCTGTGACACAGCAGGGCTGCATGGAACCAATGGTCCATAGTGATACTGCAGATCCAGGGAGCCCATGGCCACACCACGGAACCTCATGGAACCAAGGGTCCAGTGTGACACAGCAGAACCTCTTGGAATCAAGGCAATCATGGTACACCATGGAACCTCATGGAATCACAGATCCAATGGAACACTGAGGAGCTTCACTGGAACAAAGGACATCATTGATGAGACAGAAGCTCGTGGAAACTCTGGGGCATTGTTACACTGCAGAGCCTCATGGAACCAAGGGCACCACTGTGACACTGAGGAACCCCATGGAACCAAGCAGCCATTTTCATACTGCAGAACCATGGAGACCATTGTTGACAGTACAAAACCTCATGGAACTGAGGGGCCATTGTTACACAGCGAGGCCTCATGGAACCAAGGGGCCATTGGGACACTGGGGCTGCATGGAACCAAATATTCATTGTGACCCAGCGAGGCTGCTTGTAACCAATTGTCCACTGCAATGCTGCAGATCCAAGAGACACTATGGCAGTTCATCAGCCAAGGGGAAGTTGTGACACACCAAGGGTTCCTGGAACCAAGGAGAGCATTGTGGCAGTGCAGAACCAAGGAACCATTTTGACAATATGGACCCCAATAGAACCAAGGGGCTATTGTGGAACTGTACAAGGGACGTAATGGAGTCAAGGACAGCACTGATACTGAAATGCGCTGGATAGAAACTTCTGAACACAGTTTTGAGTATTCTTTATTACAGCATGGTGGTCACTCTGGTAATCCCTCATCCATTTGTGTGTACTGGGTATCAGGTAAACAGTGATTTATCACACACGCTGATTACGTCCTCATTAGCTATCCCCACTTCCTTTGACTTTATTTCACATAGTGGTACCCATTATCACAAATCTGTTCTTTTTCCCACTCCTGCAGCCCAGCTCTGTCCAGTCTGGCTCTGAGGAGAGCACAGCAGACCATGTCCCAGGCCTGGCTAAAATCTGGGCACACAACATCCCCTTCTTTTCCCTCCCATTGGGGTTTTGCCATCCCTGCCTTGTGCCACCAGTGCCTGGAATGGCTGCAGGAGGATTTGCCACATGCCCTTCCCTGCTGAACCTGACCAGTCTGTGACTCTCCCAGTGCCCCTCCCTGCCCTGTTTGCAGACGGGTTCCATGTCTGCCCTTCCCAAGTGCCCAGGACCCTCTGGGATGGCTCTGGCCTTTCCAAGGGCTTTGAAAGATGTCTCACTGTGACACTACCCAGCTTTCTACACATCCCTGACACCAAAGGCCATATCCACATCCCTCAGTTGAAAGCCAGTGCCCAGAACACAGCACATCCCTGTCCAGGTGCTCAGTTTGGTTCAGAAGGGAGGCAGCTCTGATTTCTCCCCACAAACCCCACCCCTATTGTCTCTCTGTGCAGTCCATGGCTGTCCTGAGCATTTTTTCCTGGAGCCTCCTTGCCCAGGCTGTTTCTCTCTATGGAATCTAAAGCACAGTCCAGCAATGAATTCAGGTGTTTTCCCAGAGTTTAGTGGCCTCAAGGCACCGTTTGTGCCACCAGAACTGTGCCAGCCCCGAGTGCTGATGATGGTGTTTGTGCTCACTCGGGTTCATCTCCCCACACACACACGATGCACTGCTGAAATCTCCTCAGTACAGAGCAAACTCAGACTGCTCACTGGTCACTTGTGTCCCTCCAGGCAGGGACAAACAACCTCCTGCAGGTGGGGCAGAGGCCAGTGCTGGGTGTGGTGGTTGCAGGGGCTGGTGTGGGACAATTGCCCTGGGGCACCTTCCCAGGCTGTGGCCAGAACAAAGACACAGCCCAGGCCCTGCTCTGCTGCTCCCTCAGGTCCATGCCAGGAGCTCTGGCTGTGCCAGGACAGTGCTGTGTGCCCCCTGCACACTGCCCCTCTGCCCCAGGCACTGGGCTTTGCTTTGCATTCCTGGAGCACATTGCTTACCTTAGCTCTGGAGGAGAGCAAAGCCTTCCTGCCCTGCCCTCAGGAGATGCCCTTTGCTGATGGAGCTGCTGTGCTGGAGCCCAGCTGTGTCCCAGCAGTGCCCATGGCCTGTCCCTTCCTGTGCTCATAGCACGGACACGCAGCAGGACGGTGACCAAGCTGCCAGAGCACTGCGGCCTTACAGTCACAGAAGGGCTGGCAAGGAGAGGGTGGAGTTGGGAAGAGCAGATGTGGGAAGAGCCAGGGCCATTGTCCCAGGCTGTGCTGCTGTGCTGGCAGACTCTTCCCTCTGCCTCTGCCCACAGGCACTGCCCTGCAGAGACAGAGAAGGGCGGAGGAAGAATCCGGGACACACAGGTTAGGGCACGTGCTTGTTTTTATTTAAATGCATTGGGAAGAGACCTCTTGAACATATTTTTGTTTCAATGGGTAGATATTGATATAGAAATGAAAAGAGTAATGATACAGAATTTTTTAAAAATCAGAGTAACATTAGAAAAAGTAACGGAAGAAAAAATGAACAAATAAGAGGGGAAAATAGCTGAGATTGTAAAGAGTTACATTCTAAAGGCTCTGCTGCAGAAGAGAAGGAGTGCAACACTTCTGAAAACATAGAGTCATCAATTTTCTTAGGCCACCTTTGAGCTCCTTGTTCCTCAGGCTGTAGATGAGGGGGTTCAGGGCTGGAGTCACCACCGAGTACAGAACTGACAGGGACAGATCCAGGGATGGGGAGGAGATGGAAGGGGGCTTCAGGTAAGAAAATACTGCAGTGCTGATAAACAGAGAGACCACAGCAATATGAGGGAGGCAGGTGGAAAAGGCTTTGTGCCATCCCTGCTCAGAGGGGATCCTCAGCACAGCCCTGAATATCTGCACATAGGAGAAAACAATGAACAGAAAACAACCAAGTGCTAAGGAGCTATCAAAAGCAGAAACGCAAACTTCCCTGAAGTAGAATTTTGAACAGAAGAGGTTGAGGATCTGGGGGATTTCACAGAAGAACTGTCCCAGGGCATTGCCCTGGCACAGGGGCAGGGAAAATATATTGGCTGTGTGCAGCAGAGCAGTGAGAAAGCCACTGGCCCAGGCAGCTGCTGCCATGTGGGCACAAGCTCTGCTGCCCAGGAGGGTCCCGTAGTGCAGGGGTTTGCAGATGGATACGTAGCGTCCGTAGCACATGATGATCAGGAGGGAATATTCTGCTGAGATAAAGAAAAGAAAGAAGAACACCTGAGCAGCACATCCTGAGTAGGAGATGTTCCTGGTGTCCCAGAGGGAATTGTGCATGGCTTTGGAGACAGTGGTGCAGATGCAGCCCAGGTCAGTGAGGGCCAGGTTGAGCAGGAAGAAGAACATGGGGGTGTGCAAGTGGTGGCCGCAGGCTACGGTGCTGATGATGAGGCCGTTGCCCAGGAGGGCAGCCAGGGAGATGCCCAGGAAGAGGCAGAAGTGCAGGAGCTGCAGCTGCCGCGTGTCTGCCAATGGCAGCAGGAGGAAGTGGCTGATGGAGCTGCTGTTGGACATTTCTTCCCTCTGGGCATGGTGAGCTGTTAAAAGAAGACAGAGTAGTTGGGACAGGTTTCCTTGTGTCAATCCTATGCTATTTTGTTACATATTTACTAAAAATTGCTTCTCTTTCATTGGGGAAATATCCCTCACTTTTTTTTTTTTTATCTTTGAGCTTGGGATTTTGCTTTCTTTGAAGGAAGAGAAATCCTCTTTAAGCATTGCTCTGAACGTGAACACTGGGGAGCCCAGAGAGAACATAGGGCTCTCTGTGCCCCAGTGTAGTCATAGCTGCTGGTACCACACAGCTGCCCTTTGCCCATATACACCTGCCTGTATTTCAGAATGATTGCACTTAAAATGTGCTTGAAAAAATAAAGAGGACATTTTGAAAGATCTGGTTTCAAAGAAAATTCCTTTAATCCACTTCCCTTTCCCTGTGCATCTAGACAGGATGTGATATCCACGTTTGGTGTGGCTCTCAGCTGCCTGGAGTTGTGCCTACTTGGAGCTGTTTCTCTCTATCCAAGCCTTGTCCCTCCAGTGCTCCCAGAGCCCAGTCCAGCCCAGCCCTGGGGGCTCAGCTCTGCCCTGCACACCCCTCCCATCACAAGACACTGCCCAGGGGCATCTCTCTGGCAGCAGGTCCTTAAGGGCAGTGGAGACAAACTGAGATGCTGCAAGCCAAGGTGCTGCTGCTGCTGTCTGTAGGCCCAGGAGGGTGAGGAGGCACTTTGTGAGGGAGATGAGAGGCAGATCTGCTGATGCCCAGTGGGACAGTGCAGGAGTCTCAGTGACACAGACACACCTGACAGCCCCTTTCCCTTCCCTTGAGGAGAAAGCTGAGAGCAGCCGTGGCCATGCAGCCCTGGCCATGCAGCATCATCTCCACAGCAGGAGGAATTTGCCCTGATGGGGGTGGCTCCTTCCCCCTCCAACTTCTCCCCACAGTCCATGGGGAGCTGCCAGGCAGGCTGAGAACTGCCCCTGGCAGGTGGCACATGCCCTGGGCTGGCCAAGAGCCCTGAGGGCTGCAGGAGCTGCTGTGCAGGACAGCCCTGGGCAGCCCTGGCTGCAGCCCCAGCTTCAGCCCCTGCAGCCGTCCCTGGCAGCAGGAGCCATCCTGCCCTGTCCCTCTGACACTGCCCAGGGCAGCCCCGCTCTGCAGCACATCCTCCCCTTTATCTGTCTCTGAGAAACTGGGAGAGTCCTGACATATCCCCCAGGCTGTGGGGTGTGCTGGATCCAGGAGATCCCACCAGGAGCACAGGGAACATTGCCTTACACCCACACACTCACCATGTCCAGGGCTGTGAAGATGTTTCCCCAAGTGAAGTCTCTACTCAATGTCTTCCCAGTCCTGATTGCCTCCAGCCTGTCTGTTCCTGGCTCCTGTCACCTTAGTGCTTGCAGGCAGTGCACTCAGCCCTGCTGGGATGGGAGAGGAGCTGCTCCTCAGCAGAAATGTCTTTTTGAAGCTCTTCTTGCTTGCCAGTAGCAGCCTGCGTTCCAGGAGCCCAGCCCAGCTTAGCAGCACAGACACAGCACAAGAAATTTAATGACTCTCTCAGGGCTTTGGTGCTGTTTACATCAGACTCAGTCCCTGAGAGAGTGTTCAAACAACTTCTCAAGATTTTAAAGTCACAATCAAACTCCATAGTTTCTTGAAGTTTTAATGGGTTCCAATGAGGAACACACCTCAGAAAGTGTCCCCAGGTTGAAGTTAGAGTAAAACACTGGTGGCAGTGATGACAGGTGAGGACAAATGAGAGAAAGGTGTCTCTGATGCTGAGCAAACCTGGATGTGTTTCAGGAATGCAAAGGGCCAAGGTCTGAGCCCCAGCCCCTGGCAAGGCAGATCCTGTCCCTCCCTCATCACTCAGGGCTCTTCCCGGGGCACTGGGCTCTGGGGATGTGCAATGCCAAGGGCAGGACCATGGGGCGGCCCCTGCCAGGCTGCTGAGCATGGACAAGGAGGCAATGAGGCCCCAGCACAGCAAGACTCACTTGTCCCCTGCTGGCCTCAGGCCCAGGGCCAGCAGCCATGGCCCAAGTGCTGCAGCAGTTGGCTCTGACAGGGCCTTTCAGCTGCTGCCCATCCCTGTGCCCTCTGCAGCCCAGGCTGTCCTACGGTGTCCATGCCCTGCGCCTCTGTCCCTGCAGGCTGTCGTCATCGCCTGGCTGCCCCACCTCTCTGTCCCCTTCCTTTGGTGACAGCTCTGCATCCTGCCTGCCTCTGCCTGGCCACAGAAAGCCTTGGCCCTGATTCTAAATGTTTTAACTCAAGTTTTACTGCGCCTGTGAAGTTTTATCACAGGAACAAGGCAGGCTGGGCCTGCTTTTCCAGGAGGGACAATTGAAAGAGAAGAAGACATCTGGCCTAAGGGTGTGGTGATAGAAAAAACAAGGACGCTTGATCTTGGGAATTTGGGTTGGGTTTTATGGAAATGTGTAAATTGTTATACACATGTGGTGACTGAATATAAACAACACATTTGTAGAATCAGTTTTCCACATAAGGTTAGGAGTTATCCCGGGTTAAATCTAAGGCATAAATAAATGATGTCCTCTTCCACACCAAATTGGTGTCAAGGGTCTTATTCTGATACTTCAAGACTTGGCAGTGTGGCCTCTCAGAACTGAGGATTTAACTGTGACACCTTAAAACCTCATGGAACCAAGGGGCCATTGTGATGCAGGAGACCCTCATGGAACCAGGGACATCACTGTGACACTGTGGAACCTCATGGAAACAAGGGGCCATTTTGATACTTCCGTGCCTCCTGCAAACAGGAGCCATTGTGACACCACGGGGCCACAGGGAGCCAAGGGGCCATTGTGACAATGAGAATCCAAGGAGATCACTGTGACACTGAGGAACCTCATGGAACAAAGGGCCCATTGTTACAGTGTGGGACCCTGTGGAACCAAGAGGACCATACAGACACTGTGGTGCTTCATGAAACAAAAAGGCCATTCTGATACTGCCTGGCCTCATGGAACCAAGGGGACAATTGTGACACTTTTGGGCCTTGTGGAACAATGGAGACTATTATGACACCAAATCACAGAATTAATGAAGTTGGAAAAGACCTTTGAGACCTTTAAGTCCACCTATGACCGAACATCACCTCATCAGCTAGACCATGGCACTGAGTGCCACGTCCAATCTTTTTATAAATGTCGCCAGGGACAGTGACTCCACCGCTCCCTGGGCAAAAGATTTCAGATCCAAATCACTTTTTCAGTGAAGAATTTTTTTCCTGATGTCAAACCTAAACTACCCCTGGCTTATCTTAAGACTATGTCCTCTTGTTCTCTCAGTGGTTGCCTGGGAGAGGAGAGTGACTCCCATCTGAGTACAACCTCTGTTCAGGCAGTTGTAGAGAGTCTCACTGGAGACCATTGTAGCCATTGGGGCCACTGTAGCATGGCAGGGCCATATGGAATCAAGGGGACCACAGTGACAGTGTGGGGCTCCATGGCACAAAGGAGCCATTCTGACACTGTGGAACCAAGGAGAGCTTTGTTACACTACAGGGCACCATGGAACCAAGGAGACCATGAAGACACTTTGAGGTCTCGTGGAACCAAAGGACCATTGTGGCACTGCAGGGCCTATAGGAACCAAGGGCACAAGAGCAACACTGTGAGCTCCAAGGGACCAAGGAGGCATTCTCACACTGCAAACCAAGGGGACCATTGTGACACTGTGGGTCATCATGGAACTGAGGGTCCATTGTGACACAGCACGCCCTCATGGAACCATGGAGGCCATTTTTACAATTTGAGTCTTTGTGAAACAAAAGGGACATTGTGGCATTTCAGGGCCTTCTTAACCCAAGAAAACCTTATTGACACTGTGGGGCTCAACAGAACCAGGGGGCCATTGTGACTCTGTGGGGCCTCATGGAATCATGGAGATTATTGTGACACTTGGTGGCCCCATTGAACCAAGGAGTTCATTGTGACACTACAGGGCCCCATGGAACTAAGGATTCATGTAACAGTGCAGGACCCCATGGAACCAAAGGTCCATTGTGACACTGCAAGGCCTCATGGAATCCTGGAGGCCATGATGACACTTTGATGCCTCATTGAATCAAGGGTCTCTGCCGGGCCCCATGGAACCAAGGAGACCCTTCTGCCATTGTGAGTCCCCATGGAAGCAAGGGTCCATTGTGATGCTGTGGTGTGGGAAATGCAGGCACAGAGAGCTCCCAGGGCCTTGTGCGAACAGAGTCAGAGATAGAGATGGATACAAGGTTTGACGTAAGACCTTGGAGAAGGCTTAGAGAACTAGAGCATTAAAGTGAAAGAGACATGAAACAAGTATATAAGTTTGTAGTTTAAATAAAAATATACAGAAATACGTATTATATAAGCCAAGCAATATGTTAGTAAGACAGTGAAAGATATTAAAGTTTAGCAGTAGAACCTGTTATAAAATTAGCTAAAAGTTTAAGACATATCGATCTAAGTTTGTGAAATGTTTTATGGCTGGTTAAAATGATGCATTGCAGCAGAGCCATGAAATGCAAAGCAATTAATGATTGGTGTAAAGAGACACTAGCAAGCTTTGTAGAAGTATTTGATTGGCTAAAAATTATATAAGGCATTTTTTTGTAAGTAAGAATTTGGTGGCTTGTGATATTATGTCGTTGGATCTAACACCCTTAATGTCCCACCCTTTGATGAGGCTGATGATGTGAGACAATAAACCATCTTTTACAACATCTCTTGTAATATTTCCATCCCATTATTGTGGTACAGAGGAGACCCCTGTGACACTGCAAGGCCTCATGGGAGCAAGGGACCATTGTGACACTGTGGAGCCCCATGGAAACAAGAAGCCAGTGTGACACAGCTGGGCCTCATGGAACCAAGGATCCAATATGACACTACCATTGTGACACTGAGGGGTCCCATGGAAACAAGGGACCACTGTGACACTGCGGGGCCCCACGGATCCAAGGGAACAGGTAACAGGTCTGGTTGACTTGGCCTGACTGGTCCAACTGCCCTTGGCATGTGGAGTGAGGAGAGAAGACAAGGACTGTGCATGATTCAATGTGAATCAAGCCAAACCCGTTTATTTTGCCGGTAAACATGGTTTATATTTACTTCCTCTCTTGGATTACACAGTCGCACATTATTTCATTGGTAGCTCTGCTTTGTCCATGTGTCTCTCGATTGGTAGCTCCACTTTGTCCATGAGGCAGGCACGCATCTTTTTCTTCATCTAACTGTTTGATATCGTAATTGTCATTTTACTCGTGTTGACACCCCTGTGTTTGTCAGCAACTTTCAGCTTCTTCTTTCTTCTTGCAATATCAGTTTTTTTATCCACTGAGATAACATCATGTGGAAGGTTAGGCTAGTTTATTTAGGACATGTCCATTTTCCTGTAAATATGATCCTATAATTCACCCTTCTTCTTTTTTTTGAACCAGCCAAACGTTCTTTATAGCATTTTCAATCATGTTCATAATTCCCCTAAGTATACATGGCACAATCATTAATAACAACACTATTACAATCAACACAGTATGTGCCTGGATGAGAATATCTATCAACCATCCAGTAATTCCCCAACCTTTAAGCCAAGTTTAGAGCATGTAGAGATTTGTCCCAAAACTGTACTGTATCTTCACAGTGTGGGCCTAACTGATTTACATCTCTCTTTGTCCTTGTATTTTGTGTAATATTCCATATCATGTGATTCAGTAACTGCTTATGGTCTGACCTAAACATGATCAATTTTCCAATATAACAAGTCTGCCTACCAGGTTACTTGGAATTCCAGCCCAGGCCCTATCTCCTCAAATCAAAAATACTCCGTTGGGTAATTTTAATCCCTGTGTCTTGTTGTCCCACACATTGCTTTATACCTTGTTTCTGGGGCACTAGCTCTTAGAATCATGCCTTCTGTGTCTATCAAGTATACTGCTAGGCTGTACAAAAACTTCTACTGACTTGCTATTGACTTAGCTGCTTTGCCTGTTGTGCATTGCCTTTAAAATATGGATATTCATCCTTTGGCCATAAAGATCCTAACAAATTTAATTTTTGTTGCTCAATCCCTGTATGATTCAATTGCATTATTATTTGTCCCATCCAGCAGACCTTCCCATCAATCTCAGGTTTCAGAGTTTGGCATGTTGCATTAGCTTGAGTCAGATTCATTGTTGCCCACGTTTTGTTTTTTACCAGACCCCTAAATTGTGTAGCCTCAAACCATGGCATCCCAATCAGACAGGTCCTAAAAGGATCCGCCAGGGTGGCCATAAGAAAACAAAAGGATTGCTGTCCTGCCTGGTTGGCAAATGTGACCCATATGTTTTCCCTGGGGTTAATTTGCACTGCTGGATGTTCATTAGTTACTGTTACCCATAGCCCACTCAAGAGCATCCTTAGCTGCCCACTGATTACCCACATTTTTGCAGCTTGTTGATTTCACTTAATAATGAATTGGAATCTGAATACACTTGCCACACTTCTTGGTTAGGGGTATTGCATCTTTAGCCAATCTCCCTGTAGCATGGGCTCAAATCAATGTTCTTATCCTTGGGCTTCTTGGATGCTCGTGCACTGTTACTGTTAATAATTCAATAACTTCTTCTGCTACCTCCGATTCCTTTATAATACATATTCTACATAAAGTACGAATCAAAAACTCACTATATTTATACCATTGCTTTTTACACTCTTCACACTGATTGAAAATCCAACAGGCACAGTCGCAATTGTCCCTGCAACTAAATCCACTCATTTATCTTCTGTCTGGCTGGTCCCTGGTGTCGTGCTTCTACCAGTTATCCATGGTCTCACCCATTTTGCTGGGATCCATATAGTGCCAGAATCACAATTGAAAGATTTTAGACCTGTCGTTGGATATTACTCGGAACCAGGGAAAAAGCAGTCTTGAGGCCTTGCCTTTCTCAGGCCTTTACAAGGTCAAGGAATTATAACAGTGACTGTATCTCACCTGCAGGGGGCGTGAGAGACGCGATGTTTTGCTTAAAGCATGTTTTCAAAGAGGTGTTGCCTTCTTTGACCAATGAGTATTTTTTCTATTTTGTTTTTCACGTACTACCCTATATATATGTGTAGTGTTTCTTTAAATAAAGCTCTCTTTCTCTCTTGCTTCTCCATTACATGGGGAACTATGTTGCATTTTCCTTTTCGCTGCTCCTGTAGCCTTAAAATGCAACATGGACCTCGGTCACTATTTCCTTCTTGGATCAACAGTTTAACAGCCACAGCAAATGCAGTAGCTGTGTATCTTTTTCCATAGCTTTTTCCGCAGTTGTGCCTGCTCTGGAGCAAGCCTCAATCATTTCCACCAATGTTGCAGTTCTGGGCAGAGCCTGCAACAATGTCTTACAAACTGGATTAGTATTTTCTACAGCCGAGGTCATAAGCAAGGCTTCTCTTATAGAGTCAGTAAGCAGACCTTTATCTAAAGCATTTTTCAGCCATCTAGGAACTGCATGTATGGCTCTTCAATATCTTGCTGTATTTTCACATAAGAAGGAGTTGGTTTCCCAGCCTCTGATAATGTTTTTAAAGCTTCCCTTGCTAGACCTTGTGACTGCCGTAAAGCTTCTGAGTGCAGTCGTGCTTGTACGTGTGCATTGGCAAAGGATCCCTGACCTAGTAACGTATCTACAGAAATTCCCCTTAACAGGTGCCCATCATTCCTTTCCAGATTGCTAACTGCGGAAATGTGACACAAATCAGACCACCTTGTCCACCATATCAACTCTTGCATAGGTGTTAATGTCAGTCTAGCTATCTGCCTGCAATCAAAGGGAGTTCAGTGTGATCCAGGAAAAACATGACTGTGTATAGGAGGAGATTAACCCATACTGAAAAGCTGACTGTCCAGCTTCTTCAATAATTTTCTATTCTAGTGTGAACCCTGTATTTGCATGCCTTTATCCTTTCCCATCACTCTCCCCCAGAGTTGGACCAGATATACCATTGAAATAAATTCATACTCAATTATTGCATCCTTTATCAGACCTTTCTAATCTTGGAATCATCGTTGTCCCTGGCTCCATCCATCTTTGTGTTGTAAGTCCCTGTCAGCAAATCCATGGCTGCAGTCTTGGCTTGAATGAATTGTTCATGCAGTTTTTGTTGTTGTTCCAACTCCTGCCATTTCTAAAATAACCCTAGTGCCCAAAAAGGTGGATCACTCATCACCTGCCGAGTACACTGGCCAGTGGGTGATGGAGTTGGTGGAGGGAGTGGTGGGTACAGGCAGAGAGTGTGAGGGGCAGTTTGTGGTGGAGGGATTGCAGCTCCCTCTCCCTCAGGCCCAATTTCCATCAGCTCATTTTGTGCTGAGCTCAGTGCCTCTGAGGGATAAAAATGCCTGGGTCCTATGCTGGAGAAAAGTTCTGTAATGCCTGTGATCCTCCTCCTTTTGCTTCTTTCAGTGGTGGTGCTAATGGAGGAGCAAAGGAAGGAATGCCAGTGTCATTGTCAAATACTTTTGTTGGATATACAAATTCAGCCCTAGAGCAGCAAATGTTCCAGTGGCAGCACTGCATTCTACCTTCATTTCCTGGATTACAGTAATTATCATTTTCCAAGTTGTTGCTTGTCCTTTTCCCTCTTTTGATCCATTACTTACTTTATCCCACAGAAGCTGTCCTATTTGTTCAAATGTCTCTATTTTAAATGCAAAATTCTTTTGCATTCACTTCAGGGGACACTTGTGTTCCCCGCTCCACAATAACAGTTTTCTGAAGATACCCTCACCATATTTAATCCCTCTCTTAGAAAGGATATGGAGGAGAAACTGCATTACTGCACTTTTGTCTTTAGTTAAATTCTGTCCCATCTCCTCCTCCTGGCTGCTCCCCTCACTGGGCACCCATTCCAATGTACATTAGTCAGTCCCAGGCTGTTCTCCAACCTTCCCGTTTCAGTCCTGCTGAGCTGTGCTCCAGCCAGGCTCTCCTTCTGGTTTCTTCTGCCACCTTCCCTCTGACTCTGATCACATTAGGGTCACCATCAAGGAGAGGAGATAAAGGACTGTGCACGATTCAATGTGAATCAAGGAAAAGCCATTCATTTTGCTTCTAAATGTTGTTTATATTTACTTCCCCTCTTGGATAACACAGTCACACATTAATTCATTGGTAGCTCTGCTTTGTCCATGCATTTCTTGATTGGTAACTCCACTTTGCCTATGAGGCAAGCATGCATCTTTTTCTTAATCTTATTGCTGGATAATATAAGTGTCACTGTATTCGGGTTGACACCTCTATGTTTGTCAGCAAATTTCTGCTTCTTCTTTTTGACACATCAGCTGTTTTATGCCCAGAGATGACCTGATTCATAAGGTTAGGCTGATTAATTTAGGAAATGTGCGTTTTTCCTTCAATATGGTCCTACACTGTGCTGCCCCTCTTGTGCCCAGCCCAGCTCTGTGTGCGGCAGAGGGAGAACAAGGGGCAGATCCCTCCCAGCCCCAACCAGGGACCCCTCCAGCCCCAAGGCTTGGGGCACTGTCAGCACCCACTGCTCCAGCCACCGCTTCTGCTGGCACTGACAGCAACACCCAAACTGTGTCTGATCCTGAGGGAGCAGCAGCAGTGCCTGGATCTGATCCCTGACTCTTGGGCAGGGCTGGAGAAATGACCCCCACAGCAGCAGCAGCAGCACATGGAGCTGACTTTCAGCACAGCCCCTGCCACTTTTCCCTCCCGTGTGCAGTGGTGTCACAGCAGACCTTGCTTGGTCTAGCCCTCTGCAATCTCTCCCTAGCTTCCCCCACCTTTTCACCTTTTTAAATCCAAAAGTTTCCCAAAAGAATCACTACCCTGTTATTTAGAGTTAGAGACACAAGAGGGCAGAATTACCTCAGAAACAACAGATCCTCAGGCGTCAAGAAAAAGAACCAAAAAAATCCTAACCGATTGCAATTACAGTTAATAACACAAGAGGGTAGTGTTACAGTAACGATATTGCAAAAGTCCACTACAGAAAACATAGAAAACATTACCCAAAATCCAAAATCTCCACTAGCAAAATTTAAATGACACAAACACAAAACACCCATCACCATATAAAATACTTCCTTCCACTACCTTACAATAAACAACAAGCACAACTTACACAGAATATTTCAGTTAGGGTTATAGCCGTGAGTTATGCTGTTAATAATACTGATAATACCTTGGTTCCTGTTACAATTACCCCAAACTAGCGGCCACCCCATATGGTCAACAGAAACCCCTTTGCCAGCTTCCAAATACCTTCCCCAAACCTGTCATCTCTAGGGGTTGGATGTCTCCGACACGCTGTTAGCCATGCACAGGCATACCTAGCATCTTACAGGCTTACAGGCTCGTCTTACCTTGGGGCCCCCCAAAAAATTTTAATAAAACATACCTCTAGGCTGTACAGGAGGTTGTTGTTGGTCCCCCTCCGGAAAATGTCCCAGGGCGCACTGGGATGTCCACATCCACTGTGTTCCAGCAGCCAGACAAAGACGTCCTAGCTGGCTCACCAACTGATTTTGGGAATCAGGAATTGACACCGAAATTGTAGAGAGTATGTTTTATTCCCAGCTGGGACGCTTGGGGCGATATTTCCTCCAAACCATGAGTTCCTGGTCAAGACATGTTCCAGGTATAAATACACATTGATCCCACAAGCCCACATCTTCCTGCCCGCCCATCTCCGCCTTCTCTTGCTTCATATTATAATTAGCTGCCCCACATCCTGGTAGCTGTGTTCAGTGGTCCTTGGGATGAAGGCTACATGTCTTCCTCAGTTATTGCTGTTTGACCTCTGCTTCTGGGCAGGCGCAGTGGAGGTTTGGCTCTCCCTCTGGTCAACTTGTCCCACTCAAAAACCACCCATCTGGTCCTGGCTGGTTTCTGGAGCGACCTGCTTTGTTGGGCTTGCATAATACCTAGGTCTTCCTTTGCTGAGATTTCACAATATATCTTATCTTAATGGTTTTTTTCCTGGCAACTAAGGTCCTACGTGGTTTGTTACATACTGTTTCTGCTATGGGTTCTATTTCTTCTCCATTTGCTAAAGCATATTATAGGTTTCTAAAATCCTGAATTTTAAAAACCATATATGTTCCCCATTTCACTGATCCCGAGGGAGCAGCAGCAGTGCCTGGATCTAATCCCTGACTCTGGGGCAGGGCTGGACAAATGACCCCCACAGCAGCAGCAGCAGTAGCAGCAGCAGCAGCAGCAGCAGCAGCAGCAGCAGCAGCAGCATATGGACCTTACTTTCAGCACAGCCCCTGCCACTCTTCCCTCCCGTGTGCAGTGGTGTCACAGCAGCCTGGGGCACCTGGGAGCCCCCAGCACCAGCAGGGACTTGAGATGGCAGCCCTGGGCTCCGGAGGCTGTGCAGGGAACAGAGGTGGGGACTCCCTGTCCATGTGCAGCTTCCAGATGGAAAAGGCTGCTGTGAGCAGGCAGCTCCAAGGGCAGAGAAAGGAGGGGCTGGAGCCCTTGATCTGTGCCAGTTCCACAGCCCTGGGCAGCAGCCACCGAGCACGGGGGAACAGAGGGCACAGCAAGAGGGACAAAACCAGTCAAGGTCAGAGACTGGGAAGAGCCAGAGCTGGGAGCAGGAACAGCTGCTTCATTCAACTCTTGGAGAAAGCTCTTGGCTGGTTCAAAGTGCTGAAAGGTGTGAAAGGCAGAGAGGAGGTGACTCCAAACAATGCTCCTGTTTTCACAGGCTCCCCTCTCAGTGTCCCAGAAGGAATTGGATGAACTGTATTCTTCTCTAGGAGTTGCCTCGTTCAGCATGAGCAGCTGAGCAACAGGAGCTGAAGGAGCTGAAGCTTTAGGCTGCAAGAGCTGAGCAAGAGGAGATTTTTGACCAAAGTAATGTTCCCAACCTGAACCTAACTGAATCCAGCAGACAGAATCCTGGAATTTTAGAATCCTTTCTATTGGAAAGGACCTCCGAGCTCATTGAGTCCAGCCGTTCACCCAGCACTGTCAAGCCCAGCACTAAAGCACATCCCTGAAGTGACAAGGCCTGGACAATCAGCCCTGAGCCAAAGGTGACCTCTGGATGAACCTTTCACCTAAAGGTAATCTTTGTATCCACATACTAATTAAATATGCATGGTAATTAGTACTGTCATAGGTATATCCACTCATTAGTAAAACATGTATTGACCTTTCTGTATTTAGAAACTGGACAAGGCCATGAAATCCAACATCTGGCCTTGTTTGGGGGTGTATGGTCAAAGTCAGCTCCCTTGGTTCCTCCTTGGGCCCTGGCCAGGCTTTGGGAGTGACCCAAGAGCAGAATGAAACCGACTGTACCTGCACTAGCAGTGCTGTCAGTTTGTTTATTCAGCTCTGTCAGAGCTGGGCCCTCTCACAGTGGGGTTGGAAGCCTCACCTGTGGCTGGAGGCACCTGCAGGAATTCCCAGTGTCCGGGAGTGGCTCTGCAGTCCTTGGCTGTGACAGCTTCCCCCAGCTGATGTGTGCACCTGGGGGATGGCAAAGCCTGAGGGGAACTGCTGCTGTCTCTTTCTTCATCACTGCAGCAATGGTTGGTAGTGATGGTTGGGTGCATTGCTGAGCTTCTCCCTTTGGGATCCTTTGCTGCTCTCAACTACAGTATATGACACTGAATCCTGCACTTGGTGTCTGTGTCTCTGCTGCTGACTCTGCCCACTGGTAAAACAAAGTTGGTGTAGGCTGGCTGGATCACCACAAAATGTTAATTTTTAAATGTAAATGTAAGGAATCAGTCCTGTCCTAAATTCCCAGGTGTAGGGAAAACCTTGCCTAGAGTTTCCTGGCTCTGGAGTGGGCTGAGGTTGGAGCACTGTGAGAGCAATGAGGAAGTCAGCTGAAAGAATTTTTTCCCATATTCAAATATGGAACACTGAAAAGAACTTGTGTGTTTGGGAAGATGAGGATGAATTTTGTTAACAGCATCCCAGAAACAGACAAACAGGGAAAACAATTGCTGTCAAAATGTTCCCAAATGAAGCAACAGAAAAGATTTTTAATCTTGAACTCGGACTCATTTGTGCAAAAGAAAAAGTAATAATATAATAAATACTAATATATATATATATAAAACCAAAGAAAAAATTTAAGTATATACTTTCATATATGTATATTGACATTGTAAAATGATGCTCCAAATACTAATTTTTTACCTTTGGCTACTCAAGGATGTAACACTAAATACACTAAAGAAAATGATTGGCCAGGACCCAAACATCACTGGTGAACTCTGTGAGGTTCTATACAATGAATGAAGGAGAAAGGGATGAAATTGGCAGTTTTTACAGGGTTTGATGACACTAGGATGTGGAATGCTTTCTCTGTTCCTGTGAAAAGAAAGTAACCTGGTTCAAGTCTGGCACGGCGGCCCTGAATCTGAGCCACTCGGTCCATAAGCTCCAGGACACCACTGTGGTGGACAGCAAGTGGCGTTTATTGAGGGGTCACAAGGGTCTTTATAGCTTTGGCAGTCAGTGTCATTTCCTCTAGCTCATGTCCGGCTGTGAGCCCAGATACGGAGCAGAGGGTCTGACTGTGAGGGGGAGGGGGTTCTATCTAACCGTACAGCCCGATATCTTCCGCACGCCTGTCCCTAACTGTCCCCATTTCCCCCCTCCCTCATTATTAGTAAAAATCGTATAAAATTACAAAATGTAGACATTAAAAAATTTCATGGGTTAGTAAAATTAGTATAAAACTGTAAATGTGTTAGTAACAGGCACGCCTTAAAGTAATTGTCGGCGTTTGACGAACATAATGTTAACCATTTCTAAACACTTTTTAATGAATAGCACCAATTTGTTTAGTATGCAAGGCCTGAAGATTAGTGTTAGTAAGATTATGGTGAGTGGGCCTATTAGGGTAGAAATTAGGGTGGTGAGCCATGGGGACCGGTTGAACCAGGATTCAAACCAGCCCTGTTGAGCTTCTCTGTCCATCTTTCTGAGGTTTAGTCGGTCTCTCAGTTTGGCCATGGAGTCTCTAACGACTCCGGTGTGGTCTGCATAAAAGCAGCATTCCTCTTTCAAGGCGGCACACAGGCCTCCTCACTGCATGAGCAGAAGGTCCAGTCCTCACCTGTTTTAGAGGACGACTTCTGAGAGTGAGGAAAGGGATTTTTCCAGGAAAGAAATGGATTTCTCAATCCTCTGCAAGTTGTCGTCCACTGTCATCTGCAGTTGGGCCAGTCCTTGATGTTGTGTTGCGAGGGCTGAGATGCCTGTGGCAACGCCAGTAGCTCCTAAACCCAGGAGCATTGCGATGGTGATGCCCGTTATCACTTCTCGCTTGTGGAGCCGGTCGGGTTCCTCGAACAAGCGGTACGCTTCTTCTTCTTGGCGATACAGGACTCTGGGGACAATTAATACTTGGACACAGAAGCCGGTAGAATGATTGAATTTGTGAAAGAGTACTCATAGACTTACCCTGGATCGTTGACAGACCCACATCCCCGATGCAGCTGGGATCACCCACTGGAACTTCCCCCCTTTTAGTTTGACGAATTCCCGGCAGACATTGCCCACCTGCATTGCAAGGGTTGCATTGCCAAAGCATTTGCCTTGGCCCGTGATTTGGCTTAGGGTAATGCCTCTCCGGGGGGTGTCCCATCTGCATTGGCATGGACTGTCTGACTTGGAAAAGATGAGTGGGAGATCGAGGGCAACACCTTCATAAAAGGAGGTTGTGCATCATAGCATAAGCAGCATGATTCTGTGAGGTTCGGGTTGGATTGGTTTAACGATAAAAAGGTTGCATTTAACACACTTAGGAATGGGTTGGAGAGGGTTGGTTTGGCTAAGAGATCGGATGGGGAGGAGGTAGATTTTAGCATCTGTGTTTTGTGACTAGAGCTGTGGTTAGCTGTGATTTCCTTCCTGAGTCTACTCAGTGCAAGAGCATGCCATCACACTGGTTATCGCTATGCGAACTGCTGCTTGAATGGGAGCAAGGTGTTCTTCCTTTGCTACATGTCTAATCATGGCTGCGATATTGGACCCAGGTGGCAGTGATCTTAGAATGTCCCTGGTGGCTGAATTACATTGCTGGCACAGGCAGTCTGCTAGCACAGGGCCCTTCGTCTCTGAAGGTAATGCAGAGAAATTTAATGCTGCCTGGAGGTGGTCCACAAACTGAGCGAAGCTTTCACTCTCGCTCTGCCTTATAGTGGACCATGGCGATGGTCTGGCTATTGCTTTAGAGGCAGTATGGATGGCTTCTCGGGCAGCACGAGTGATAGGCATGACCTCATGGGCTCGCAGGCCCTCTGCCTGTTCTTGTGGGGTAATCATAGGTGGATCTCTGCCCATCAGCCTCTGTATGCTGGAGCCATGCAAAGGATGGTTTTACCCAGTTACTAGGGCTAGCTGCTTTGCACAATTGTCCTCCCATTCTTGTTTAAAAACGATCATCCCATAAAAGACCAGCCTGCAAGTCTATTTGATATCAAAGGGAAGAATATCATCACCTCCATAAACACCATCAATGGCAGAATTAAGCCCTTTGTCTGCAACTGCCTTAACAATTCCCTGCATGTCTTTCGGATTTACCGGTGAGTAGGTTCTTTGATTCCCGCCTGCCCCCCCCACTCGGACCGGGAACACCAGTGTGGCGGACAGGGCCCACTCTGCGCATGCTATTTTTATCTTACGCCAGTCTGTAAGGGGGGTTTGATTTTTCTCTGATATCCCCTTAACTCACGCAGGAGCGTTGCAGCTAGTGATCTTATATGCCGCTGCTCCCTTTTTATTAAAGCCCCAGCCGATGTCAGATTCGTCTTCTGACCATCCCTCTGACTGGCTGTCCCAGCCCTGGTCAGAGTCAGAACCAGAAGTCGACTGACTAGACGTTTCCGGGCTGCTCAGCCTTTTTTTCAGGCTCCGCCCCTGCCCCTTCCCCCGGGGGCCGGGCCGTTCTCTCCCCCTGGGATTCCCCCGCCTCCTGCTGGGGGAGGTTCTTGCCCTATAAGGACCTGATTTTAAATGAGCTCTGTGATTGGTCTCGTGCCCCGACTCGGGGGCTGTCCCTCCTTCCTGCTCGTCTGCGCTTGCGCTTCATCAAGCCCTCTGCATGCCCGCATCAGTGCCCCTCCTCCTACCATGTGGCTTGGCGCCATTTTTAAACTCACATGATGTAGGTAGCTTTTTATCTGCTGCCGCGAGCTCCGATATTATAGCAGCACTCTGCGCCTCCTCCGTCAGCCCCTGCAACAATGCCTGGTCGTGTTCCCCCCCTCCGGTGGCGGTGAGTCCGAACTGGGAGGGTGTGGAGGGGGTTGCGGGATCCATGTGTCCACGTAGTTGGCTGGGTCTGCAGTTTGAGTAGCTGCCCCTATCCCCAGCTGCGGCGTGGCTAATAAACAAGTTCTCGCGGCTTTCCAGGCTTCCTGCTCTTGCTGGGCAGCCCGCAAAGCCTGGATAACTTTGCCCCATGATTTAAGGGGCTTCCCTGAGCCGGAGGATATGGTGTCCTCAGCCAGGGCTGTAGTGCATTTATCCCATATCTCCGGATGGAGAATTTCTACCGGGCTTTCTATAGCCCCCAGCTTAATCAATCTTGGCACTGCAAGAATAAAGTCCGTAAGCATACAATCAATACCCCACTGCACGTGGATCTCACTTATGACCTTCATGACAGCGTCCATGCTCCTCGCGGGTCCAGGGGCATCTCCCTTGCTGCTCAAATCCAGCTGAACAGCCGCAGGCACTTGTTCAGGCGACTCCCCGAACTCCGGACGGTTCCTGGGTTTCGTCACCAGATGTTGCCTGGCAACCTAGTCCAAGTCCAGCACAGTGGCCCTAACCCAGGGTCACTCGGTCCATCAGCTCCAGGACAGCAATGTGGTGGACAGCAAATGGCGTTTATTGAGGGGTTACAAGAGTCTTTATAGCCTAGGTAGTAGGGGTCATTTCCTCTAGCTCACGTCCGGCTGTGAGCTCTGGTCCGGAGCAGAGAGTCTATGAGGGGGAGGGGGTTTTCTATCTACCCGTACATCCCAATTTCTTCCGCACACTTTTCCCTAACTCTCCACAGTCCTGGAACCGGCCGCATGGCCCCAGCACCGGCCGCATGGTCCTGGAACCAGCTGCATGGCCCCAACACTGGCCGCATGGCCCCAGCACTGGCCGCATGGCCCCAGCACCGGACACATGGCTCCAACACTGGACACATGGCCCCGGCCCTGCCGGCTCAGCTGGGCTCGCCTCTCCAGGTGGCAGAAAAACGCCTCCAGCTGCCCGTGTTGTTTCTTCACGATCTGGATACAATTTTAACTTCTTTAAGCCTGGATAAGATCCTTGGTCTCCTGAGCTTTCATGAATGAGAAGAAATGAAGCATGGAGACTACAGAGGCCAGCGGTTCCTGATGGGAAGAGATTGAAAAGATGCCACTGATAAGTAGCTGAAAACCATTTTTTTGTGGGTTAAGGGGATTGTGACTTCACTAAAATTCCTTTAAACTGTGAAATATACTTGGGGAGGTTTGGATACTTGAGTAGAAGACTTTTTGCCTCAGGGAAATGGAGCTCTCTCTGTTCTGGGACGCAAATATGAACAGAGACATTTGATAGTGAAGGAGATGAAGAGAATTTTGTTTTTCAGCAGCCTGTCTTTAAAAGTAGTACCCCAATTGTATAACATAACCCATAGCACATAGCTCTGGAAGGACTGTGAAAAATGGGAGCAGAGTCATAATCTGCAATATTTTCCTGGGGGAATGTGGATTGTGAATGTGAAGACACCCCCTAAGCCATAACTAAAAAGGGACTTTTCTCTCTTAAGTGAACTGAACTGATTATCTGGATGTATAACAGACTGAAGTGTTCTCTGTATGTTGATAAGAAATGTGGAATGAAGGGGAGGAGGGAACAATCTAGGAATCTTATTCTGAATTTTTGTGTGATTAATAAATTTCTTCTTATATGCTTTTAAGCTTTGAACCTGCCTTGTCTCTACTCCTGGGCCCTGTCTCTAAAAGAAAATAAATATATTAAGGTTGGTAAACCCAAGCCACACCATGACAACTGTTCAGGAAACATGCTCAGGCTTTTCCATTCTTTCCTCACCAACAGGAAAACTTCTGCTGCGCCTGTGTGCAGGCAGAGCCCTGAGGAGAGCAGTGGGACATGGTAACAATATGCATGTCTTTCTACAGAGCTTCTCTCATTCTGTGTCTCTTTCTTCCCCTTCTAATGCTCTTTATACGAAACAGTTTTGGGTACCTCAACTACTAAAGTATTTAAGAGTTTTGAGGTTAAATGGGCACAGTTTATGAAGTTACTGCTATGAGAAGTTTTTTATGGTAACTTGGATGCTAAATTAAATACTTTTCCAAAATTCTTTGAATTTTTATACTTTGCCAGTAAAATTTTTTGTCATTTTGACCTATTGAGAATATCTGGCTGGTGTTTCTCCAGTGCAACAAGCTTGAGTAAAGGAACCTTTGGTCACCCCTAGCATTTCAGTGCTCTGGGGTGCTACAGCCCCGCAGCCCCACAATGGCCTCTTGTTTCCGTGAGGCCCTGCTGTGTCACACTGGCCCTGGGTTCCATGAGCATCTGCAGTGTCACACAGGTTGGTGCCATTTGTCCTTGCTGCCCCTCCCATCCCAGTGCCCCAGGAACTGCCCCGAGCCATCTGTGAGGGACAGGCCCTGCTGGGCCAGGCCTGGGCTCAGGCCTTGGCCTTTCTGCTGCTTCCAACCAGCCCAGGCCTTGCTCAGCATTGCACTTCCTGCTCACAGCCTTTGGCTCCTGCAATCCTGCCCTCAAGGATCTGCTCTCACCAGTGCCTGGGGAGCCTTTGGCAGTCCCTGCCCTCAGTGGGGCCACTGATGCTCCAAGGGACTTGGAGTTTTGCTTCTGACTCCTTGGGCAGCTTCTTCAACCTCCTCTCAGTGCCTGGGGCTCCTGGATTCAGCCCCAAATCCACTGTGGGGATCATTAATATACAGAAAGCCCTCAGGAGCTCTTTGTCTTCTTTCAAGTGTCTTCAATTCTCCAGGGCTTGTGCACGTGAATGGAATTCAGTTTGGAGTTGAGTGAAGGAGGAAGATTTCAAAATGCATTTCATGACTTTTTTTCTTTAATTAATTTTTTTTTTTTTTAATTTCAGTTCATTGAAGAGGTCATAGAAGCATTCTCCAAATGATCTTGATGCTGAATGTCTCCTTAGGAGTTCTGGGCACACAGAAGAATGAGCCCCTTTATGGCTGACCCTGTTTGGACAACCTGCTCCTCACCCCCAGCCTCACCATGTCTGACGTCGCCCACCTGGGACTGACACCTCTTTGCCCTGCACTAGAACCTTGTGCCCTGAGCTCTGCAGCTGGGTGTCCCAGCCCACTGCATCATGTCCCACCTGCTCTCCTCAGGGCTCTGCCTGCACACAGGCCCAGGAGATGTTTTCCAGTTGGAGAGGAAAGAATGGAAATCCCGAGAAGGTTTCCTGAACAAAAATCCCCACTCAGGAACAACATGCTCAGTACAGGCTGCCTGGAATGATGTCACCTATCTACAAGGGAAAGTGTGACCAGAACTAATCTCTCTAAGCAGAATTCTCTGAATCTTTTAGCTGAATACTCTGTCCCTGTCCTTTCCCTGGATCTCTGTTGCAGATGGAAATTGCTGGTGCCATTCTCAGCTTTAACTCCTCTTTTGAATGCAGACAGATATTCCCAGGTGTGTTAACCTGGATATTCTCAAGGTTTCTACTAAGCTCTTGTATTCCTCATGGAATGAAGGGACCATTGTGACTCAGAGGGGCCCCATGGAAGCAAGGAGTCAATTGTGACACTTGGTTCCCATGGAACCAAGGGCCCATTGTGACACAGCAGGGCCACGTGGATCCAGTGGTTCTTTGTGACACTGTGGATCCAAGGAGACCATGGCAACACCACCAGAACCTCATGGAACCAAGGAGTCCATGGTGACCCAGTGGGGCTGCATGGAGCCAATGGTCCATTGTTACCCTGCCCATCCAAGGAGTCCATTTTGGCACCAGGGAAGCTCATGGAACCAGGTAGGCCATGGTGACACTGCAGAACTTCATGAAACCAGACATCCACTGTGACCCAGCAGGCCATCATTGGAACCAAGGAACTGCTGCTGACAGTACAGAAACTCATGGAACCAGGGGCTGTTGTGGCACTGCAGAACCAGCACAGCTGCTGGACCTTGTCCCCTGGCCCATGGGAAGGGAATGTGGTGAGTTGGATGGGCAGGGGAATGTGGACAGTGGAAGTGGTCAGTGGCTATGGGAAATGGGTGTGTGCAGAAGGTGTGGTCAGTGGTTGTGGTCAATGGAGGGGTGCTCAGTTGGGTGGTCATTCGGTGTGGTCAGTGGATGTGGTCAGTGGATGTGTTCAGTGGGTGTGCTCAGTGGAGGTTTGGTCATTTGGGGGATGAGTGGGGTGCAGTCAGTGGGTGTGGTCAGTGAGGATTGGTCAGTAGGATGTTGGCATTGAGGTGTGGTCACTGGCTGTGGTCAGTGGGGTGTGGACAGTAGGTGCAGTCAGTTTGCAGGTTGCTGGAGGATGGCCAGCAAGGTGAGGTCAGTGGGTGTGATCAGTGGAGAGTGGTCAGTGTGTTTTGCCAGTTTGGGTGGTCAGTGGGTATGGGCTGTGGGTGGTCATGGTGATATGGTCAGTGAGAGTGGTATGTAGGTGTGGGCAGTAGAGGTGTGGTCAGTTGTTGTGGTCCATGGAGGTGCTCAGTGGTGTGTGGTCAGTTTGGGTGGTCAGAGTTTTGTGGTCAGTGGTTGTGGTCAGTGGCAGTGAAGTCAGTTGTGTTTCAGTGGCTGTGGTAAGTGGGTTGTGGACATTGGTGTCTGGCCATAGGTTTTAGGCATTGGGGTGTGGTCGGTAGCTGTGGTCAATGGATGTGGTCAGTTGGGAGGTTGGTGGGGGGGTAGTAAGTAGGTGTGGTCAGTTGGGTGGTCAATTGGTGTGGTGAAGGATGATGGTCAATGGGTGGGGTCATTGGGTGCCATCAGTGGCGGAGTGGTCAGTGGGTGTGGTGAGTGAGTGTGGTCAGTGGGGTGTGGTCATTGGGCAAGTCCATGTGGTTTGGTCAGTGGGGGTGGTCACTGTGTTTGGTCAGTGGGTACTGTCGATGGGAGTGGGCAATGAGGTGTGGGCATTGACGTCTGGGCAGTGGGTTTGGTCAGTGGGTGCCATCAGTGGGTGCAGTCAGTGGGTGTGGTCATTGGGGGGATTGTTGGGGGTGGTCAGTGGGTGTGGTCAGTGGGCTGCAGTGAGTGGATGTGGATAGTTGGTGTGTCACTGGGGTGTGGTCAGTTGGTGTGCTCAGTGGATTGGTCAGTTGGTGTGGTAGGTGGGTGCAGTCAGTGGGCATGGTAAAGAGGGTGGTCAGTGGATGAGGTCAGTGGATGTGGTCAGTGGGAGTGTGGTTATTTGGTATGGCCAGTGGATGTGCTCAGTGGCATGTGGTCAGTCAGGGTATGGTCAATTGGGTGGTCAGTCAGTTTGTTAAGTTGGGTGGTCTATGGGTAGTGGTCAGAAGGATCGGGCAGTGGGGGTGGACAGTGTGTATGGCTATTTGGGGTGGTCATTGGGAAGGTGCCTGCCCAAGGCAAAAGGAGGCTCCCTGTGTGCCCTGCTCCCCTCTCCCTGAGCTCCTGAGAGCTCTGCAGCCCCTGCTGCCATCCCATCTGCCCAGGCCAGCACAACAGCCCCGGCCTTGGGGCCCTGCAGAGCTGCTCCTGCTCCAGGCCCAGGGCCCATCCAGGAGCTGGGGCAGCCACAAAGCTGTACCCATTTCTGTTCATTGCTGCTCTGATGAGGATGGATCCTCAGCCACTTGGAGGTTGCTGATGAATTTTCCTACTCTGGAGGTGTCTTCTTCCTTGAGCTCTTCAGGACGGGAATTAAATGAGAAAGACTCACAAATATTTGTTCAAAACACCCAAACAAGAAAAGCCCCTGGGAATAATTTAAGTTTTCAATTCTTCTGTGCTTACTTAGAAAGATTCCAAAACTGTATTCCAAACTAATATACTATCATGAAAATAATGCAGAGAGAAATCTATTTTCTTTTGTTTTATTTTCCTGTTTATAGGTTTATATCAGCAATATCCAGGAGATGATGACCCGCAGGACCTTCTAATGCAGTCTGAATAGACATGAAAGCCAAGACTCTTCATGGCTCGCAATCAAATCACACTTTGTCCACACCACCTCCCCACCTATTCCCTCATCCAACCCCTGGGACTCCTATGGATTAGGAATGTTCTGGCCAACAGGACAAGGGCAGTGATTCTTCCCCTGTGCTCAGCACTGGTTGGGCAGCACCTCGAGTGCTGTGTCCAGTTCTGGGCCCCCCAATTTAGGAAGGACATGGAGAGACTGGAGCATGTCCAGAGAAGGGCAACAAGGCTAGTGAGGGGTCTGGAACACAAGTTCCATGAGAAGAAGCTGAGGGAGCTGAAGCTGTTTATCCTGGACAAGAGGAGGCTCAGCTGAGACCTCATCACTCTCTACAACTCCCTGACAGGAGGGTACCGCCGGGCTGGGGTCGGGCTCTTTTCCCAGAGAACAGTGACAGGAAAAATTGACATAACCAGAAGCTGCACCAGGGGATGTTTAGGCTGGACATTAGGAAATTTTCTTGACAAAAACGGTAACTGGGTATTGGAATGGGCTTCCCAGAGAAGTGGGTGAGTCACTGTCCCTGGAAGTGTTTCAGCATAGACTGGATGTGGCACTGAGTGCCATGGTCTGGGTGACAAAGTGGTTTTAGGTCACAGGTTGGACTTGGTGATCTCAAAGTTCTTTTCCAGCCTGGGTGATTCTGTGATGATTGTGACACTGCAGGACCCTGGGGAAGCAAGAGGCCTTTGTGACACTGTGGGGCCTCGTGGAACTGAGAGGACCAGAGTGACACTGTGTATGACATGGCACCACAGAGCCAAGGGGCCACTGTGACACTGTGGGGCTACATGGAAGCCAGGTGTCCATTGTGACAGTCTGGGTCCTGGTGGAACCACAGAGGCCACTGTGACACTGCAGGGCCTTGTGGAACCAAGGGGCCACTGTGCCACTGCAGAACCAAGGAGAGCCTTGTGAGAGCCTGGGGCCAATGGAATCAAGGGGCCATTGTTCCACTGCAAGGACTCTTGGAACTAAGGGAACAATTGTGACACTGTGGTACCCCATAGAACCAAGGGTCCCTCATGATACTGCAGGATCTTGTGGAACCAGGGCTCCATTGTGACACTGCAGCACCAAGGAATTCATGGTGGCACTTGGAAGCCT
Source organism: Oenanthe melanoleuca (assembly GCF_029582105.1). Taxonomy (NCBI): domain Eukaryota; kingdom Metazoa; phylum Chordata; class Aves; order Passeriformes; family Muscicapidae; genus Oenanthe; species Oenanthe melanoleuca. The sequence continues at coordinate 1,144,167 of NW_026612650.1, read as the reverse complement.
CATGGAGCCAAGAGGCCACAGTGACACTGCAGGGCCTTGTGGGACCATGCAGAGCATTGTGACAGAGCAGGACCTCGTGTGATGATTAGGCCACTGTGACACTGCAGGTCCCCGTGGAACCAAGGGACCAGTGCTGCTCCTCAGGGACTCATGGAATGAAGGAAACATGTTTGACACCGAGGTGCCCCTTGGGAAAAGAGGCCATTGTGACACTGTGGAACCAAGGAGAGCATTGCTGCACTGCGAGACCTCATGGAACCAAGGATCCATTGTGACACTGCAGGGCCTGCAGGACCTTAGGGTACCAGGGCACCATTGTGACACTGCAGGGCCCAAGGATCCAGAGGACTTTGTGACACTACAGGGCTCCGATGGAACCAAAGGGTCATTGTGACACTGGGAGGCCTGATGGAATTATGGGGATCATTGTGACACTCTACAGCCTCATGGAACTTTGGTGGCACCAAGTTTACTGGGAGTGTAGATGTGCTGGAGGGTAGGAGGGTTCTGCAGAGGGACCTGGACCAGGACCGAAATCCAACAAGGTGAGGTTTAACAAGACCAAGTCTTGCCTCCTGCCCTTTGGCCACAACAACCCCTGCAGCATTCCAGGCTGGGGACAGAGGGAATGGACAGCAGCCAGGCAGAAAGGGATCTGGGGGCACTGATGGACAGCAGGCTGGACATGAGCCAGCAGTGTGCCCAGATGGCCAGGAAGATCAATGGCTCCTGGCCTGGATCAGGAATGGTGTGTTCAGCAGGACAAGGGCAGTGATTCTTCTGCTGTGCTCAGCACTGGTGAGGCTGCACCTCGAGGGCTGTGTCCAGTTCTGGGCCCCCAAATTTAGGAAGGACATGGAGGGGCTGGAGCGTGTCCAGAGAATGGCAACAAGGCTGGTGAGGGACCTGGAACACAAGCCCTGTGAGGAGCAGCTGAAGGAGCTGGGGCTGTTTATCGTGGAGATGAAGAGGCTCAGGGAGACAAGGTGGTGTCAGGGCACAGGTTGGACTTGATGATCTCCAAGGTCTTTTCCAACCTTGCTGATTCTGTGTGTTTTACTTATTGGTAATAGGTTGACAATTAGCTCTTGTTTCCTTGAGATTCCATTGCACTACAATGATCTCCTTGGTTCCATGAGGTCGCACTTTGAAACAGTGGATACTTGAATCCATGAGTTTCCATTCCATCACAACGGTCTCTCAGATTCCATGAGGCCCTGCAGTGTCACTATGCAGTCTTTGTTCCACGTTTCTCAATTGTGACACAATGGCTTCCAGTACTCTATGAGGCTGTGCTGTGAAACTGTGGACACTTGAATCCATTAGATTCCACAGTGTTATAATGGCCTCCTGGGTTCCATGAGGTCCCTCTTTTTATCAATTTACACCTGGGTTCCATGAGGTCCCTCTTTGTATCAATTTAGACCTGATTCCATGAGATTCTACTGTGTCATAATGGTCTCCTGGCTTTCATGAGTACCCGCTGTGTTTACAATTAACACTTGGCTTGAATCATGATTTTAAAGAGTTAAAATTTTAGTGGGTTAGAAGCAATTCATATTGATCAGGGTGTAAGTTAGATAAAGAAGTGATAGGTTAATGATTCTTAGATGCTTAAACTAAAGATTATAGAGGTATTGTTTCCAATTATGTGCTTGTTTCAGTTTCCTTTATAGAAAGAGATGGAGTAAGTGAACCACTGTAAGAACAGGTTGAAACCAGTAGAACAATGGCTAACACCTGAACTTCATACCAATCTATCACGAAGCAGAGGACCTTAGATTGTGCCAAAAGGTCAAGGAGACCTGATGAAGACTTTTCTTACCTCATCTTTCAAGACCACTGACCCAATTTGAGACCACCTACCCAACTCAAGAGTAGAATTGTGCACACGTGAAGGACTAATAGCCTCACTTTAATACGGAGTGGGGATGAGAGGTGCTGGGGTTCTGTATATGCATAGAATGTAAGATTTTGAGAAATAAATAGAAGGCAAGGAACCTTGTATGAGGCTGCCATGTCTCAAGGGGACAACTCACGTGCAGCCCGCTGGCATCTTAATAAACAGACCACTTTCTAACTTTAACTAGTTAGAGAGTTTTTTTCGTGAACATAGAGGTTTTAACAATTCAGGCTTCCCATGATGCCATTGTGTCACTGTGCTCTCCTGTGATTCATGAGGCTGTGCTGTGTCACAATGGACACTTGCTTCCTCCAAGGCTGGAGATGTCCCAGTGGCACCTGGTTTCCATCAGGCCAGGCTCTGTCACAATGGGGCCTTGGTTCCATGAAAATCCATTGCATCTCAATGTTCTCCTTAGTTTTACAGAGCCTGATGTGTTGACAATTGATCCTTTATTCCTTGAGGTTCTATTGCATCACAGTGGTCTCTTGGATTCCATGGAGGCCCTGCTGGGTCAAAGAGCAGCCTTTATTCCTTATGTTTCCATTGCAGCACAATGGTCTCCAGCATTCCATGAGGCCACACTGTAAAACAGTGAGCACTTGGTTCCATGAGTGTCCATTCCGTCAGAATGATCTCGTGCATTCCATGATGCCCTGCTGGGTCACAGTGGAGCCTTGTTCCATGTCTTCCCATTGTGACACAATGGTCTCCATTGGTCTATGAGGCTGCACCATGAAAGTTTGGACACTTGGTTCCATGAGATTCCATGTTGTCACTGTCAGGAAAATCCACAAATGCCAGAGCTTTATGTCCAAAAATGAGACAGGGGAGTCCTTCCAATTTATTTGAATAAGCAGAGAGAGTTCACTGGAGGACATTCCTGCAGGATTTTCTCTCTCAAGATTTCAGAGGGTGCAGCCTCCTTTTATCTTAAACTCCTGGCTGCACCTTGCCCTCTTCCTTTCCCCACTGGTCAAGGTAGAGGAAAGGTACAGCCTTTCTGATTCACCTGCCCCATATCCCCCTTGAACCTGGCACTTTCCCCTGAAGTTCAGCCTTGTGCAGACCCTTGTCTGTTTCAGGAGCCAAGCTCTCTGTGCCCAGTAATAAACCTGCTGCCCAAAGGCAGTAGAAAAATTATGGCCAATTTCAAAGACCCTAACACTCATCCCTCACTCAGGAAATGATTTGTAAAGACATTGTCATACATCTCTCCTCTCAGATTGATGTTTTCTGTGCTGGTGACAGTCTTTTAAGCCCAGCCTTCTGCCTGACTTCCCTGCTGTTGTAGTTCCATGGACAGAGGTTGTTGTCTCTTACCACTTCCATGGGCAGGCCGTTGTTCAACCATCTCCAGGACAGCAGGGCCCCACCCCACATCACTGCTACCTGGGAAGATGAAAACCATCATTCCAAATATCCCCCTTCTCCTTCTTCCCAGGCATTTGGCCCAGGGCCAATATGACACCATGAGGCCCCATAGAACCAAGGACACCCTTATGACACAGCAGGACCTCCTGGAACCAAATCTCCACTGTGACACTACAGAACCTCACAGAGCCAAGGGGCCATGGTGACACAGCAAAGCCTCGTGGAACTGAGGAGTCCAAAGGTCTAAAAGAATTCTTGCAGGGTTGTGCCTTGGGAAGAGAAATCTCCTGGTGGCAGCTTGGGCTTGGCACACCCTTAAGGACGGTGTCTGTTTGTAATGGGGGAACTCAGGAGTTTTAGATTGTTTCAAAAATGAAAAGGGAAAAGCCCTGTTTGCCTGAGTGCAGCCAGTTCTCCAAGCAAAGCAGGTCCCAGGTGAGGGAGGACAGACAGGATGGGGCAGGGGAATGTGGAGCCAGGTTGTCCACACTGGGTCAGGTATCAAGGCACAGCTTCTCTGAGCAGGCCAGACCTCCTGAGGAGACACCCTGGATTATTATCAATCACAGAATGCTGCAATCACATCTTCCCAAAAGAGAACAGCTATAAAAGACACCCTCTAAGATAAGAATACATATTTCTTAGAAGCTCTTTGAAATATTTCTCCATAAATGGAGATGAAAAACTTCCTAATGAACTGTACTAGACCAGAGAAAAATCAAGGCAGAGCCATAGTTTGATAGGACTTGCTTGATCCCAGTGAGCCCCGTGGTGCATTTGGTGCTGAGCACTGGAACCTCAGGGCCTGAGAGGAGATTGCACAAACCTTTCCAGGAGTCCAAGTCAGAAGAAAAACCCAAAGTGTCTCAAAGCTTTAATGGGTCCCACTGGGATCCATCCCCAACACAGGCTCCTCATGGACTCGTTGGAGGAGAAAATGGGAGGTCATGATTGCACAAAAACTTCTCAGAGACTGAGAGAGAAAAGGAAAAAGGAAAATACATTAAAATCTGAAGCACCTAGAGGCATTGAGCCCCACTGAGTGTTGTTCCTGACAAAGGCTCTCAAGAGACTAATTAAAGCAGATAATTGGAGGCCATGATTGCACAAAGCTCTCAGGGACTCCAAGGCAAAAGCAAAACCCAAAGGCCTCTGAAAAACCTGCAGTCCCTGGGAGCATGAAGGAGACCCCAGGGCCACTCCTGACCAAGGCTCCCCAGGGACTGGTCCCAGCAGATCCCTGAGGCCACTGGGATGTGGGGAGATGCTGAGGGCAGCACAAGGGGTGACAGTGCCCAGCCTTGCTGGGGCTGTGCCAGGAGGCCCCAGTGCCTCAGGACAAGGTGTCTCCTCCCAGCCCTTGGTGGCACAGACCCTGCTGTGCCCCAGGGCACCAAGATTTGTCTTCTGCTTTTCCATTCCTTTTACCACTTTCTCAGTTATTTCCCCCCAGTGGCACCCATTAAAACTTCAAGAATCTTTAGAGTTTGATTCTGATTGGAGTTCTTGAGAGGTTTCTTCAGCTCCCTCTTGATGACTGATATTCAGGGCCTCAGCACCAAACGCCCAAGAGTGTCATTAAAGTCCTTGTGCTGTGTCTGTGCTGCTGAGCTTGGCTGGGCTCCTGGCACAGAGGCAGCTCCTGGCAAGGGCAGCACTGCAGAGAGACAGCTCTGCCCAGCAGCAGGTCCTGTGCACAGCCCAGCAGGGCTGGGGCACTGCCTGCAGCCACCCTGGGCACAGCACAGAGCTACAGAGGGGTTAAACTCAGCCTGGGCTGGGAGCACAGAGCAGAGCTCACTGAGGGCTCACTAGAGCAGAAATCCTCACAGTGTTTCAAACAGCCACTCTGTGGCTGTGGGAAGATAAGCTGCAGTTGCTGCAGGGATCTCCTGAAGCTGGCACATCCCACAGCTTTCAGGACCTTCCAGGAGGACTCTCAGAGCTGCTGCAATGCAGGGGATGTGGCTCTAGGGCAGGGCTGGGTTTCCCTGCTGCAGCAGCCGAGGCACAGCCCCAGGCAGCTCCCTGTGTCCAGGCTCTGCTGCAGGGCTGAGCAGCCGGGTCTGCAGCCAGGGGTTCCCAGGGCTGTCCTGCAGAGCAGGGTCCTGCAGCCCAGGGCGCTGTGCTGGGGCAGGGACTCTGCTCCCTGCCATGGACAGCTCTCAGCCAGCCCGGGCAGCTGCTCCCAGCGCTGGGGGAGAAGCTGTGGGGGCAAGGAGCAACCCTGAGCAGGGCAGGTGCTGCTGCTGAGAGGTGCTGGGTGGGGCAGGGCTGCTCCCAGCTCCACACCAGCCTGGGCACAGCTCCGGATGACAGTTCCCAAAAGAAGGTAAACCTGGGATTGCTGTAAAGATCAGGAGCTTTCCTGACAGTGTTTTAAATTTCCTCCTTGGAGCAGGGTGAGAAATTTGGGGTGATGGCAAAAAGTTTTCTGCTTTTTATACATTTTTCCTATATTCATAGCTCTGTAAACTATTATTATTATATAGTTATAAGACTATAATTCTTACTTGACTCTATTAAACCCTTAAGTAACTCTATTAAACTACTATTATATACTTATATAACTGTAATCCTTAATTAACTCTAGTAAATTTCCTAACCTTTCTCTTAGATTTTTGAAAAATAAGCTGACCTTCTAAATACATTCCTGAAATACTGTATAGTCTTATTATCAGGAAGAGGTCCTACAAGAAGAACTTTTTTTTTTTTACGCAGAATATGAGCATTCATAACAAAACTGGAGCAAAGAAGCCCTTGGACCTTCTCCAAGGGTTGACTCAAGGGTATCTAACAGGCACAACTGACTCTCCTAATGGATGTTCCTGTTAAATATCCTAGTTAATCAACCCTAATAGATTGTTGGAATTGGGGGCTGGATGTGCCTCATCCCCACTGGGACACCTGGAAGCTTCCAATAAAGGTTTGGTTTTTACTTTACTGTTCTAACGGTGTTGCAAGGGTTTTTTTCTCTTTTGATTATAGACAACAGGGGGATGAGAGAAGCAGAACAGGAATTGTAATCAGAGAATGACGGAACATTCTGAGTTGAAAGGGACACACAGGATCTGCAAAGTAATGTTTGAATATTTACAGAGAGTCCGGATCTGTAACTTTGGGTGGTCAGTCTCTCTGCTGGAGCCTCCCAAGGAGCTTTCAGCCACTCCCCAGCCCTGGGCAGCACCAGCATCCCCTTTGCAGGGCCCAGCAGGGCTCTCCTGAGCTGCCCTTGCCCACCTGCAGACAGACCCTGCCCCAGGAAGGGCCCTGCAGACAGGCAGGGTTCTGTAGGGCAGGTGAGGGCACAGAGGGTGGGATGGGCTCTGTGAGCCTGGCAGGGACAGGGCAGCTCTCAGGAGGGAAATGTCCAGGTCCAGGGAGATGCTCAGGGAAGGAGAGGGGGCTGAACAGAGCAATGCTGGGGGCAGGAGGGCACTGTTGGTGTGTGGGAGATGCCGTGCACAGCTGGGCACGGGAACACTGCCCTGAGTGCCTGGCTGTCTCTGCCCTGCCCTCCCAGGCACAGCACCGCAACATCTTCTCTAGTTTCTGCACTCCTCTGATACTGTCATTGTAATCTGCTGCTCTCAGGGAGGCTCTGGAATTGCAGCAGCTGAGTCAGGCACTGCTCTTGGAATTCCTGCCAGGCTGGGGTGTCCATGGGAATTGGGTGTCCAAGCTTCCCTGTGACCTGTGGGGCTGTGGGCAAAGCAGTCCATGGGAAAGGGGAATGAGCTGAGCCCCCTTCCTGAGATCCCATCATGGGCATATCTGGGGGTCTCCTTGCTGTGTCCTTCCAAGCTCTGAGCTGCCCTCCTGGGTGCAAATCTGTGCCAGAGCCTCTCGGAGCTCCCTGAGTGTCCCACAGGGAAGTGCAAAGATGCCACAGCTGAGGAAATGCTGTTGGGTTTACCAAGGGAACCGCGAGTGTCCTTGGCAGAAGGGGGTGCTGAGATCTTGCTCAGAGACCTTTAGAGAGGGTGAGACATTCATGGGTCCCTCTGCTCTGGGCAGGGTCTGGCCTATCCCAGGGTGACACGGGAGTGTGACTGTACTCTGATTGCAGCCAAAGGTGCAAACCCAGGGCAGTTGGGAACAAGACCATCCAGACCCTCACCTTGCCCTGAGCCACAGGGAATCCTTTGCCTCTCACATCTCTCAGTGGAAAACTGTGAGTACAGCAGAAATGCTATGGATTTGTGTCCTCAGAGAATCAGGAATGATGTGTGGGCAGGAAAATAATAGCTAAAATTCCTTCCTGGTCTCCATGCCCTTTAGAAGTGGGAATGCAGAAGCAGCAGCCTTTTAGAAGGGATTCCGTTGAGGAATCCTGAATATACAGTCTTGTCCCTCTGCCACAAAGCCACAAATCCACGGTGGCAGGGCAGGGATAGCTCCTAGAGAGCCCCCTGCACAGGCCTGGCTTGTCCTGCAGCTCTCAGAAAGCACAACTGGAGCTCAGTCAGGGAACTGGGAGAAAGTTTCCCAGAGCAGAAACAAGGGAGGCTGAGTCACAGGAGGACAGCATACAGAGAATTGACCAGGTCTGGCTCAAAGCAGCCTCTGCTGACTTGTCACTGTCCTTTATCCATGAACAGGTTCCCATATTTGGCCAGAGCAAATGTCCAACAGCAGCTCCATCAGCCACTTCCTCCTGCTGCCATTGGCAGACACGCGGCAGCTGCAGCTCCTGCACTTCTGCCTCTTCCTGGGCATCTCCCTGGCTGCCCTCCTGGGCAACGGCCTCATCATCAGCACCGTAGCCTGCGGCCACCACCTGCACACCCCCATGTTCTTCTTCCTGCTCAACCTGGCCCTCACTGACCTGGGCTGCATCTGCACCACTGTCCCCAAAGCCATGCACAATTCCCTCTGGGACACCAGGACCATCTCCTATGCAGGATGTGTTGCACAACTATTGACTTTTGCTTTTTTCATTTCAGCAGAATATTTCCTCCTGACCGTGATGTGCTATGACCGCTACATGTCCATCTGCAAACCCCTGCACTACGGGACCCTCCTGGGCAGCAGAGCTTGTGCCCACATGGCAGCAGCTGCCTGGGCCAGTGGCTTTCTCAATGCTCTGCTGCACACAGCCAATACATTTTCCCTGCCCCTGTGACACGGCAATGCCCTGGGCCAGTTCTTCTGTGAAATCCCACACATCCTCAAGCTTTCCGGCTCACACTCCTACCTCAGGAAATTTGGGGCTTCTGCTTTTACTACCTCCTTAGTACTTGGTTGTTTTCTGTTCATTATTTTCTCCTATGTGCAGATCTTCAGGGCTGTGCTGAGGATCCCCTCTGAGCAGGGACGGCACAAAGCCTTTTCCACCTGCCTCCCTCACCTGGCTGTGGTCTCCCTGTTTCTCAGCACTGCAGTATTTGCTCACCTGAAGCCCTCCTCCATCTCCTCCCCATCTCTGGATCTGTCCCTGTCAGTTCTGTACTCAGTGGTGCCTCCAGCCCTGAATCCCCTCATCTACAGCCTGAGGAACCAGGAGCTCAAAGGAGCCTCGAGAAAACTGATGACTCTCTATTTTCAGAAGCATTAAATGCTCTCTTTTCTTCGGCAGAGCCTCTAGAATGTAACTCTTCACAATCTCTCTTTTTTTTCTTATCTGTCCATTTATTTTGGTAACTTTTTCTACTGTAGTGTTGTGTACAAAATACTCTAAATTACTCTGTGCATTTCTACATTTATATCTACTTTTCCTTTGGAAGACAAAGAGAAGCAAGGTGTCTCTCACATGCATTTAAATAAAAGCAAGTGCATGCCCTCTCCTGTTTGTCCCAGATTATTCCTCAGCCCTTCTCTGTCTCTGCAGGGCAGTGCCTGTGGGCAGAGGCAGAGGTGAAGAGACTCCCAGCACAGCAGCACAGCCTGGGACAATGGCCCTGGCTCTTCCCACATCTGCTCTTCCCAACTCCGCTCTCTCCTTGCCAGCCCTTCTGTGGCTGTAAGGCCGCAGTGCTCTGGCAGCTTGGTCACTGTCCTGCTGCGTGTCCGTGCTATGAGCACAGGCAGGGACAGGCCATGGGCACTGCTGGGACACAGCTGGGCTCCAGCACAGCAGCTCCATCAGCAAAGGGCATCTCCTGAGGGCAGGGCAGGAAGGCTTTGCTCTCCTCCAGAGCTGCTGTCAGCAATGTGCTCCAGGAATGCAAAGCAAAGCCCAGTGCCTGGGGCAGAGGGGCAGTGTGCAGGGGGCACACAGCACTGTCCTGGCACAGCCAGAGCTCCTGGCATGGACCTGAGGGAGCAGCAGAGCAGGGCCTGGGTGGTGTCTTTGTTCTGGCCACAGCCTGGGAAGGTGCCCCAAGGCAATTGTCCCACACCAGTCCCTGCAACCACCACACCCAGCACTGGCCTCTGCCCCACCTGCAGGAGGTTGTTTGTCCCTGCCTGGAGGGACACCAAGTGACCAGTGAGCAGTCTGAGTTTGCTCTGTACTGAGGAGATTTCAGCAGTGCATCGTGTGTGTGTGGGGAGATGAACCCGAGTGAGCACAAACACCATCATCAGCACTCGGGGGTGGCTCAGTTGTGGTGGCACAAACGGTGCCTTGAGGCCACTAAACTCGTGGAAACCACCTGAATTCAGTGCTGGGCTGTGGTTAGAATTCCATAGAGAGAAACAGCCTGGGCAAGGAGGCTCCAGGAAAAAATGCTCAGGACAGCCATGGACTGCACAGAGAGACAATAGGGGTGGGGTTTGTGGGGAGAAATCAGAGCTGCCTCCCTTCTGAACCAAACTGAGCACCTGGACAGGGATGTGCTGTGTTCTGGGCACTGGCTTTCAACTGAGGGATGTGGATATGGCCTTTGGTGTCAGGGATGTTGAGAAAGCTGGGTAGTGTCACAGTGAGACATCTTTCAAAGCCCTTGGAAAGGCCAGAGCCATCCCAGAGGGTCCTGGGCACTTGGGAAGGGCAGACATGGAACCCGTCTGCAAACAGGGCAGGGAGGGGCACTGGGAGAGTCACAGACTGGTCAGGTTCAGCAGGGAAGGGCATGTGGCAAATCCTCCTGCAGCCATTCCAGGCACTGGTGGCACAAGGCAGGGATGGCAAAACCCCAATGGGAGGGAAAAGAAGGGGATGTTGTGTGCCCAGATTTTAGCCAGGCCTGGGACATGGTCTGCTGTGCTCTCCTCAGAGCCAGACTGGACAGAGCTGGGCTGCAGGAGTGGAAAAAAGAACAGATTTGTGATAATGGGTACCACTATGTCAAATAAAGTCAAAGGAAGTAGGGATAGGTAATAAGGACGTAATCAGCGTGTGTGATAAATCACTGTTTACCTGATGCCCAATACGCACAAATGGATGAAGGATTGCCAGAGTGACCACCATGCTGTAATAAAGAATACGCAAAACTGTGTTCAGAAGTTTCTATCCAGCACATTTCAGTATCAGTGCTGTCCTTGACTCCATTACGTCCCTTGTACAGTTCCACAATAGCCCCTTGGTTCTATTGGGGTCCATAGTGTCAAAATGGCCCTCCTTGGTTCTGCACTGCCACAATGCTCTCCGTGGTTCCACGAAGCCTTGGTGTGTCACAACTTCCCCTTGGCTGATGAACTGCCATAGTGTCTCTTGGATCTGCAGCATAGCAATGGACAATTGGTTACCAGCAGCCTCGCTGGGTCACAATGAATATTTGGTTCCATGGGGCCCCAGTGTCCCAATGGCCCCTTGGTTCCATGAGGCCTCGCTGTATAACAATGGCCCCTCAGTTCCATGAGGTTTTGCACTGTCAACAATGGTCTCCATGGTTCTGCAGTATGAAAATGCCTACTTGGTTCCATGGGGTTCCTCAGTGTCACAGTGGTGCCCTTGGTTCCATGAGGCTCTGCAGTGTCACAATGCCCCAGAGTTTCCATGAGCTTTTGTCCCATCAACCATGTCCTTTGTTCCAGTGAGGCTCCTCAGTGTTCCATTGGATCTGTGATTCCATGAGGTTCCATGGTGTACCATGATTGCCTTGATTCCAAGAGGTTCTGCTGTGTCACACTGGACCCTTGGTTCCATGAGGTTCCGTGGTATGGCCATGGTCTCCCTGGATCTGCAGTATCACTATGGACCATTGGTTCCATGCAGCCCTGCTGTGTCACAGCAGCTCCTTGGTTCCATGAAGCCCCACTGCATAACAATGGAATCTTGGTCCTGTGAGGTTCTGTACTGTCAAAATGCTTTCCTTGGTTCTGGACTGTAACAATGGACCCTTGGCTCCATGAGCTTCCAAAATGTCACCATGGTCTCCTGGCATCTGCACTGTCACAATGGACAATTGGTTCCATGGGACCCTGCTGTGTCACAATAAACCCTTAGTGCCATGAGGTTCTGGAGTGTCACAATGGTCTCCCTGGTTCAATGAGGCCTTGGAGTGTCACAATGGCTGCTTGGTTCCATGAGCTTCCATAGTGTCACAATGGTCTCCTTGTTTCTGCAGTGCTGTAATGGACCCTCGGTTCCATAGGGTTTCTCAATGTCACAGGTCTCCTTGGTTCCATGTGGCCCTGCTGCTTCCCCATGGTCCCTTGGTTCCATGAGTTTCTGTGCTGTCAGCAATAGTTTTCTTGTTCCAATGGTGCCACTATGTCACACTGGACCCTGGGTTACATGAAGTTCTTGAGTGTCACAATGGCCCCTTGGATCCATGGGGTCCCATAGTGTCACCATGGTCTCCTTGGATCTGCATTGTCACAATGGACCATTGGTTCCATGTGGCCTGGCTGTGTCACAATGGTCTCCTTGATTCCATAATTCCCCTGAGTGTCACAATGGAGCCTTGTTTCTGTGAGGCTCTGAACTGTCACAATTGTCTCCTTGGTTCCATGAGCCCCTGCTGTGTCACAAGGGTGTTCTTGGTTCCATGAGGATACAAAAGCTTTGCATGAACATGGAGCAGCAACTACTTAACACACCTGGAACATATGTCTGCATTCAAAAGAGGGGTTAAAGGTGAGAATGGCACCAGCAGTTTCCAACTGCAACAGTGTCCCGGGTTGGTGTTGTGTCTGCTCTTCTCCCGCCCCCACACCTCTATGTCTGCATGGAGCTGCCGCCGGTGCTGCTTCTCCCCCGCCCGGGGGGGTGGGGTCCCAGGGCTGTGCTGCTGCTTCTTGCTGCCCCAGCTGCTTGCTGGCCCAGCTGCTTTCTGCCCCAGCTTGCTGTTGCCCCGGCTGCTGCTGCTGCTGCTGCTTCTGCTCCGGGTGCTGCTTTCGCCCCTCCCCCCCCCCCAACCCTCTCCCCTTCATCTCGAAGATCTGTACCGGCTCCGGACAGGATCTGAACATCAGAGACTGCCTCCGGAGCCTGTCCAAGAAGCTTTTTCTCCCTTCCCAGCAGCGACTGTCTCTCACTTTGGTGAAATCGTTTTTTGTCATCTGAGATTGTACTTTCCAGTTGCTGGGAAGTGTTTTTCTTGTGTTTGTTAATAAATAGGTTTTTTCCACTTTTCCCCCCTGAGGAAAATTCTTTCTGAGCCCAGTGTGGGGGAGGAATTGTGGGGAGGTTTATTCTCTGGGGGGCTCCTTTGGAGGTTTCCCCCCAGTTTTGTCCTAAACTTGGACAAATAATTTGGTGGCCCGTATGGGGAAACCAGAGAAAGTGGAAAAAACCTTACTCTAATAATATTTTGTTTTCAATTGGTTGTGTTGGTATTGGTGTGTTTATCGAATCCATAATGGCTTTTGGAATGGAAGCTTGCCTGTATATTTGGTCTTTAGGGCTTTTTGAAGTCTTAATACCCCTGTGGTTTTTGGACTTGTTCTCTTATCCGGAGATAGCCCCAGTGTTATCCCTAATACGTAGTTTTTGCATTAAAGGGGTATTAACCAAAATATTTTTTGGGCTAGGCTTGGTTGTAATGATTTGCAGGAGGCTTATAAGAATGTTAGAATCTACTTCAGGGATGTATAATTCATGGTTTGTGTTCTGCACTCAATTTATTAGAGGAGAAGCAGGCAAAGAGGACTTCTCGCCTTTATTTTCCTTCTTCTTCTCTGAATCATTTACATCTCTGTTAGAAAATGTTCAGTTCTCCCTGAATGCTAAGGAAAACATCTTTCTGGTATTTAATTTAGTAAGTTTTTCTATACTCTCTGCAGCTTATATAAAATGAAGGCTGAGATTTCCAGAGGGGCTGGTGAGACTCCTGATTTAGAAGTAAAGCCAAGCAGAAGGAATTTTGAGAGGAATGGGAAATGGGAGAACATGGACCAAATTCGAAAAGAATTTTCTGACCCTATAGTCTGGGACTTCCCATCTGAACAGATTCAGGATCCAGTCGAGGTTGCAAAATACCTGAGAGAGAAGTGTCAGGATGACCCTAAGGAAAAAAAATCACTGCAGTGAGCTGGGCTCTGGAGTATGCTTATCGTACCCTGTTAGATAGTGTAGAACAACACACAAAGGAAAGGGAACAGGGAGATAACGTAGCTACTATGCCAGCTACTCAGACTGTAGTTAGCACCCCAGGCTCGAGAACAGGGACGAAATTAGAAAGTAAGCTTCAACCAATGGCTGTGGCTACTAGTACAAGGAGTGGAAAGTGCACCAAGAAGACCGATCGGCCAGTGGAGGATGATGATGAGGATGCCGGAGAAGGTCTCTTAATTCCTCCTGATATAAAATCAAGAGTCAAAGTAACTGGTGTGAGATCAGAAACGAATAATGAGTCCCTTTCCCTAAAAGATCTTTGTGGTTTAAGAAAAGATTATACAAGACGGCCTGATGAATCCATAATTAGTTGGCTGGTCCGGCTTTGGGACGCGGCAGGCGAGACTACCATCCTAGATGGCACTGAGGTGAGACATTTGGGATCCCTATCTCAGGATCAGGTCATCGATAAAGGAATGATGAGGGAGGCTAACCCTCAAAGCCTCTGGGCACCTGTTCTGCATAGTGTGGCACAAAGATATCTGTGTGCTGATGACCTGTACATGCAGCAGACCCAGTGGAAAACCATAGAGCAAGGGATCCAACGTCTGAGGGAGATGGCGGTGGCGGAGATCATTTTTTCAGATGATATAACAACTAGGAATCTGGACCTGGTGTCATGCACCCTGGTAATGTGGAGAAAGCTTGTGCGACTCGAGCCATCTGAATACGCCTCTGCCTTAGCAATAATGAAACGGAAAGAGATATATGAAACAGTGCTCGACATGGCGAAGAAGCTCCGGGCATACGCGGATGCTGTGCATGGCCCAACCCATGCCAGAATCGCCGCTGTGGAAACACGCTTACAAAATTTAGAGGACAAGATAGAGGACAATCATAAGAGGCTCAGGGAGGAAATTAAGGAGGACCTCCTCCAAATTTCAGCTGTGCAAATTAGACATCCTGGCACCCAACATAGACGTTCCCCCGATGGGGAGAGGAGGTACACTCCCTGGGCCGAGCTATGGTTTTTCTTGCAGGATTCTGGAGAGAACATGAGGAGATGGGATGGAACACCTACGGCTGCTCTGGCACAACGGGTGAGGGATTTGAAGGAAGGCAAGATTGAAAGAGGAAGTTCCACCCGAAGGAGAGCCGCTCCTGTTACCCGTACCCAAAGTGCCAAATATGATAGTGATAATGACATGTCTGACACTCTCAAAGCAACTTCTAAGACATATGCCACAGGAAAGAAAGATAAACAGGCTTAGAGGGGCCCTGCCTCTTGCCAGGGTGAGGCGAGGGAGAACCGCGTCTTTTGGACTGTGTGGATTCGGTGGCCTGGCACATCAAAACCACAGAAGTATAGAGCTTTAGTTGGCACAGGTGCCCAATATACAATAATTCCATCAAGATTCATGGGGGCAGAATCTGTTTCTATTGCTGGTGTGACAGGTGGCTCGCAGGACTTCACCCTGGTGGAAGCTGAAGTGAGTTTACCTGGAAGGAAATGGGAGAAACATCTTATTGTGACTGGTCCAGAGGCCCCATGTATTTTGGGCATAGATTGCCTTCGAAGCGGCTATTTTAAGGACCCAAAAGGCCTTAAGTGGACATTCGGGATAGCAGCTGTGATGGCAGAGCACATCCGGCAGCTGAACACCTTGCCTGGACTGTCCGAGACTCTGATTACAGTAGGACTGCTGAAAGGGGAAGAGCAACGAGTACCAATTGCCACTTCCATAGTACATCGCCGGCAATATAGGACAACTCGAGATGCTGTGATCCCCATCCACAAGATGATCCGTGAGCTGGAGAGCCAACGGGTGGTCAGCAAAACCCACTCACCCTACAACAGTCCCATCTGTCCTGTGCGAAAATCTGATGGAGAATGGAGATTGACTGTGGACTATCGTGCCTTCAATGAATGAAGTGACTCCACTGCTGAGAGCTGCCGTGTCGGATATGCTGGAGCTGCAGTACGAGCTGGAGTCCAAGGCAGCAAGGTGGTATGCCACCATTGACATCACCAATGCGTTTTTCTCCATTCCTTTGGCAGCAGAGTGCAGGCCTCAGTTTCCTTCCACCTGGAGGGGCGTGCAGTACACCTGGAACCGACTGCCCCAGGGGTGGAAACACAGTCCCACCATCTGTCGTGGACTCATCCAGGCTGCACTGGTAAAGGGTGAGGCTCCGGAACATCTACAATATATTGATGACATCATCGTATGGGGGAACACAGCAACGGAAGTGTTTGAGAAAGGAGAGAAAATTATCCAAATTCTCCTGGAAGCTGGCTTCGCCATCAAGAAGAGTAAAGTTAAGGGACCTGCTCGTGAGATGCAGTTCCTGGGAGTGAAGTGGCAAGATGGACGGCATCAGATTCCTACTGATTTTATTAACAAGATTACAGCTATGTCCCCACCTACTAACAAGAAGGAGACACAAGCTTTCCTAGGTGCCATAGGCTTTTGGAGAATGCACATTCCTGAATACAGCCAGATTGTGAGTCCTCTCTACCAGGTCACTTGCAAGAAGAACGATTTCCACTGGGGCTCTGAACAAAAACAAGCTTTTGTCCAGATCAAAGAGGAGATTTCCCATGCAGTAGCTCTTGGCCCAGTTAGGACGGGACCAGATGTCAAGAACGTTATGTACTCTGCAGCCGGGAACCATGGTTTGTCCTGGAGCCTGTGGCAGAAGGTGCCTGGTGAGACCCGAGGCCAACCCCTGGGATTTTGGAGCAGAAGTTACGGAGGGTCTGACGGCAACTATACCCCAACAGAGAAGGAAATTTTGGCCCCCTACGAGGGAGACCAAGCCGGTTCAGAAGTGATTGGTACAGAAGCACAACTCCTCTTGGCACCCTGACTACCAGTGCTGGGGTGGATGTTCAGCGGAAAGGTTCCCTCAACCCACCATGCCACCAGTGCCACATGGAGCAAGTGCATAGCCCTCATCACTCAGCATGCCAGAACTGGAAAACTAAATCGCCCTGGAATTCTGGAAATAATTACAAACTGGCCTGAAGGTGAAAGTTTCGGTGTCGCGGATGAGGAACAAGAACCAGTGACACAGGCTGAAGAAGCTCCACCGTACAACCAGCTACCGGCAGAGGAATCACGCTATGCTCTATTCACTGATGGTTCCTGTTGTGTTGTAGGGATGAAACAAAAATGGAAAGCAGCTGTATGGAGCCCCACATGGCGGGTCGCAGAGGCTACCGAAGGAGAAGGGGAATCTAGTCAATTCGCTGAACTCAAAGCCATCTAACTGGCCCTCAACATTGCAGAGAGAGAGAAATGGCCGAAACTCTATTTGTACACTGACTCCTGGATGGTAGCCAATGCTCTGTGGGGATGGTTGAAGAGATGGAAAGAGGCGAACTGGCAGTGCAGAGGAAAACCAATTTGGGCAGCTGAAGAATGGAAAGACATCGCTACTCGATTAGAGAGATTACCTGTGAAAGTTCGCCATGTAGACGCCCATGTCCTCAGAAGTAGAGCCAATGAAGAGCAGCAAAATAATCAGCAGGTAGATCAGGCTGCAAAGATAGGGGTGTCGAAGATAGACCTTGAATGGGAGCACAAAGGAGAGTTGTTCCTAGCTCGATGGGCCCATGATGCCTCGGGTCATCAGGGCAGAGATACCACCTACAATTGGGCACGAGACCGAGGGGTGGATGTTACCATGGACAGCATCTCCCAGGTTATCCATGATTGTGACACGTGCGCTGCCATCAAGCAAGCCAAGCGGGTGAAGCCCCTCTGGTATGGGGGGTGGTGGTCCAAGTATAAGTACGGAGAGGCCTGGCAGATTGATTATATCACACTGCCTCAGACCCGCCAAGGCAAGCACTACGTCCTGACCATAGTGGAAGCCACTACTGGGTGGTTGGAGACCTATCCTGTGCCTCATGCCACTGCTCGGAACACCATCCTGGGCCTGGAAAAACAAGTCCTCTGGAGGCATGGTACCCCTGAGAGGATCGAATCAGACAATGGGACTCATTACAAAAATAGCCTTATAAGTACCTAGGCTAGAGGACATGGCATTGAGTGGGTGTATCATATTCCCTACCATGCACCAGCAGCTGGGAAAGTCGAACGGTGCAATGGCCTGCTTAAAACCACCTTAAAGGCACTTGGTGAGGGGACTTTCCAAAACTGGGAGATCAATCTACCAAAGGCCACATGGTTAGTGAATACCTGAGGTTCCACTAACCGAGCAGGCCCTGCCCAATCTGAGCTCTTAGGAACACCAGATGGACATAAGGTCCCTGTGGTACACCCGAGAGGCATGTTAGGAAAACCTGTTTGGGTGAACTCTCCCTCCAGCAAAAACAATCCTGTTCGTGGGGTGGTTTTTTCTCAAGGACCAGGTTGCACTTGGTGGGTGATGCAAAAGGATGGACAGACCCAATGCATACCCCAAGGAGACCTTGTTCTAGGGTGAACTATCTATGGTACTGTGCCTGTAACTGCATGTATGTATATGATATAAAAGTTTGATTTGCGGTAGCATGTTGGCATGGAAAAAATTCGGGGTGGATAATGTTGGGGGTTGAGTGTTTTCCTATTACTGCGTCAATTTAAAGAATTTTTCCCATTGTCATGCCAATGGAGCTGCCAGTTACACCATGGATCATTGCTGGCTCTGGACAAAAGGGGTAGGTGGGATCGGCTTGGAGAGGGGCACTCGTGCTTCCGGAGGCAGACGTGTGTTTCCGGCGAGCTGGGAGGAGGATCCCCCCCCGCCCCAGTCTTGGAGCCACGCTGCCGAAGGCAGGAGAGCCTGACCCTCTGCGATCACCTGCCCTAGATCTGCCCTGCTACAGCCTCCTGCCTCTGTGGACACAGAGAATCACTCAGGCACCAATGGTGAGCGAGGAGCTGCCCATTCCAGCCGCTCCCCCCCGAGACCGGCGTGGCCGCAGCCGTCCGCTCCCGCCTCCACTCCCACCGAGAGAGAGCGTGCTCACAGCTAAAGAAAAGACTGGAAACGAGTAATCTGTTCTGTTTTGTTAGTAATTTGAACAACTGCTGTTGTTTCTGCTGGTACAGTTAGATATATTAGTAAAAGAGCTGTTATTCCTACCCCCTTATCTCTGCCTCAGAGTCCTTGATTCAAGCATTTTTAATATTTGGGGGTGAGTGGAATTCGGGTCTCTGCTTCGAAGGAAAACTTCTGCCTTTCTTGGCAGACACCTGTCCTTCAAACCAGGACAGAAAATAATCGTTTTCCCTGTTTGTCTGTTTCTGGGATGCTGTTAACAAAATTCATCCTCATCTTCCCAAACACACAAGTTCTTTTTGTTTTTCCATATTTGAATATGGGAAAAGCCTCTTTCAGCTGACTTCCGCATTGCTATCACAGTGCTCCAACGTCAGCCCACTCCAGAGCCAGGAAACTCTAGGCAAGGTTTTCCCTATACCTGTGAATTTAGGACAGGACTGATTCCTTACATTTGCATTTAAAAGTTAACATTTTGTGGTGATCCAGCCAGCCTACACCAACTTTGATTTATCATTGGGCAGAGTCAGCAGCAGAGACACAGACACCAAGTGCAGGATTCAGTGTCATATACTGTAGTTGAGAGCAGCAAAGGATCCCAAAGGGAGAAGCTCAGCAATGCACCCAACCATCACTACCAACCATTGCTGCAGTGATGAAGAAAGAGACAGCAGCAGTTCCCCTCAGGCTTTGCCATCCCCCAGGTGCACACATCAGCTGGGGGAAGCTGTCACAGCTAAGGACTGCAGAGCCACTCCCCGACACTGGGAATTCCTGCAGGTGCCTCCAGCCACAGGTGAGGCTTCCAACCCCGCTGTGAGAGGGCCCAGCTCTGACAGTGCTGAATAAACAAACTGACAGCACTGCTAGTGCGGGAACAGCTGGTTTCATTCTGCTCTTCGGTCACTCCCAAAGCCTGGCCAGGGCCCAAGGAGGAGCCAAGGGGGCTGACTTTGACCATACACCCCCAAACAAGGCCAGATGTTGGATTTCATGGCCTTGTCCAGTTTCTAAATGCAGAAAGGTCAATCCATGTTTTACTAATGAGTGGATACATCTATGACAGTACTAATTACCATGCATATTTAATTAGTGTGTGGATACAAAGATAACCTTTGGTTGGAAGGTTCATCCAGAGGTCACCTTTGGCTCAGGGCTGGTTGTCCAGGCCTTGTCACTTCAGGGATGTGCTTTAGTGCTGGGCTTGACAGTGCTGGGTGAATGGCTGGACTCAATGAGCTCGGAGGTCCTTTCCAATAGAAAGGATTCTGAAATTCCAGGATGTTATGTGCTGGATTCAGTTAGGTTCAGGTTGGCAGCATTACTTAGGTCAAAAAGTCCCCTCTTGCTCAGCTCTTGCAGCCTAAAGCTTCAGCTCCTTCAGCTCCTGGTGCTCAGCTGCTCATGCTGAACAAGGCAACTCGGAGAGAAGAATACAGTTCATCCAATTCCTTCTGAGACACTGAGAGGGGAGCCTGTGAAAACAGGAGCATTGTTTGGAGTCACCTCCTCTCTGCCTTTCACACCTTTCAGCACTTTGAACCTGCCAAGAGCTTTCTCCAAGAGCTGAATGAAGCAGCTGTTCCTGCCCCAGCTCTGGCTCTTACCCAGTCTCTGAACTTGACTGGTTTTGCTCCTCTTGCTTTGCCCTCTGTTCCCCCGTGCTCGGTGGCTGCTGCCCAGGGCTGTGGAACTGGCACAGATCAAGGGCTCCAGCCCCTCCTTTCTCTGCCCTTGGAGCTGCCTGCTCACAGCAGCCTTTTCCATCTGGAAGCTGCACAAGGACAGGGAGTCCCCACTTCTGTTCCCTTCACAGCCTCCAGGAGCCCAGGGCTGCCATCTCAAGTCCCTGCTGGCACTGGGGACTCCCAGGTGCCCCAGACTGCTGTGACACCACTGCACACGGGAGGGAAGAGTGGCAGGGGCTGTGCTGAAAGTAAGGTCCATGTGCTGCTGCTGGTGCTGGTGCTGGTGCTGGTGCTGATGCTGGTGCTGGTGCTGCTGGTGCTGCTGGTGCTGCTGCTGTTGCTGCTGCTGTGGGGGTCATTGGTCCAACCCGCCGCAGAGTCAGGGATCAGATCCAGGCACTGCTGCTGCTCCCTCAGAATCTCTGAAATGGGGAACATATATGGTTTTGAAAGGTGGAGGGGAAATAAAACACGTAGCAGAAACAGTATGTAACAAAGCACATAAGAACTTAGTTGCCAGAAAAAACCCTTAAGATGAGATATGTTGCAAAAATTCAGCAAAGTAAGACCTAGGTATTATAAATCCCGACGAAGCAGAAACCTGTGGTTCCAGAAGCCAGGCAGGACCAGACTGGGCATTTTGAGCTGGACAGAGGAAGAGCCAGACCTCCACTGTGCCTCCCCAGAAGCAGAGATCAAACAGCAATCACCAAGGAAGACATATAGCCTTCATCCCAAGGACCACAGAACACAACCACCAGGATGTGGGGCAGTTAATTATAATACGAAACGGGAGAAGGCGGAGATGGGCAGGCAGGGAGGTGTGGGCTTGTGGGATCAATGTGTATTTATACCTGGAATATGTCTTGACCAGGTACTCATGGTTTGGAGGAAATATCCCCCCAGCTGGGAATAAAACATACTCTCTACAATCCTGGTGTCAATTCCTGATTCCCAAAATCAGTTGGTGAGCCAACTAGGACGTCTTTGTCTGGCTGCTGGAACGCAGTGGGTGTGGACATCCCAGCGTGCCCTGGGATGTTTTCCAGAGCGGGACCAACAACAACCTCCTGTACGGCCTAGAGATATGTTTTATTAAAATTTTTTTGGGGGGCCCCAAGGTAAGACGAGCCTGTAAGCCTGTAAGATGCTAGGTATGCCTGTGCATGGCTAACAGCGTGTTGGAGACATCCGACCCCTAGAGCTGACAGGTTTGGGGAAGGTATTTGGAAGCAAAGGGGTTTCTGTTGACCGCATGGGGTGGCCGCTAGTTTGGGGGTAATTGTAACAGGAACCAAGGTATTATCAGTATTTTTAACAGATAACTAACTCTCTTACCCTAACTGAAATATTTTGTCTAAATTGTGCTTGTTGCTTATTGTAAGGTAGTGGAAGGAAGTATTTTATATGGTGATGGGTGTTTTGTATTTGTGTCATTTAAATTTTGCTGGTGGAGATTTTGGATTTTGGGTAATGTTTTCTATGTTTTCTGTAGCGGACTTTTGCAATATCTTTGATGTAACACTACCCTCTTGTGCTATTAACTGTAATTGCAAAGGGTTAGGATTTTTTTGTTCTTTTTTTGCGGCCTGAGGATCTGTTGTTTCTGAGGTAATTCTGCCCTCTTGTGTCTCTAACTCTAAATAACAGGGTAGTGATTCTTTTGGGAAACTTTTGGGTTTAAAAAGGTGAAAAGGTGGGGGAAGCTAGGGAGAGATTGCAGAGGGCTAGACCAAGCAAGGTCTGCTGTGACACCACTGCACACGGGAGGGAAGAGTGTCAGGGGCTGTGCTGAAAGTCAGCTCCATGTGCTGCTGCTGCTGCTGTGGGGGTCATTTTTCCAGCCCTGCCCAAGAGTCAGGGATCAGATCCAGGCACTGCTGCTGCTCCCTCAGGATCAGACACAGTTTGGGTGTTGCTGTCAGTGCCAGCAGAAGCAGTGGCAGGAGCAGTAGGTGCTGACAGTGCCCCAAGCCTTGGGGCTGGAGGAGTCCCTGGCTAGGGCTGGGAGGGAGCTGCCTCTTGTTCTCCCTCTGCCCCACAGAGAGCTAGGCTGGGCACAAGAGGGGCAGCACAGTGTAGGACCATATTGAAAGGAAAAATGTACATTTCCTAAATTAATCAGCCTAACCTTCTGAATCAGGTCATCTCTGGGCACAAAAAAGCTGATTTGTCAAAAAGAAGAAGCAGAAAGTTGTTGACAAACATGAGGTCTCAACCAGAATACGACACTTGCACTACCCTCTTGTGTTATTAACTGTAATTGCAATGGGTTATGATTTTTTTGTTCTTTTTTTGAGGCCATTCCATGATATGGAATGTTGCACAAGATGCAAGGACAAAGAGAAATGTAAATCAGTTAGGCCCACACTGTGAAGATACCGTACAGTTTTGGGACGAATCTCTACATGCTCTAAACTCTGTTTTTACCCCAAATTGCATCAGGAAAGGCACTTACGACGCTCAACAATTTAGGATGTTGGACCACTAAACAAATTAACTTAGTCTCTGAAATGATATCATGCTTTTGACAGATGTAGATAGCATAAGGCAGGCAGCTTTACAAAATAGAGCAGCTATTGACTTTTTCCTGTTAGCTCAAGGATAAAGGTGTGAGGATTTTCAAGGAATATGCTGTATGAAACTTTCCGATCCCTAAGAATTAATTCACAGGAAAATGACACAATTGAAAGAGAATATGAAAAAATGAACAGGGCCTGATAGAGGATTGTGAGAATGGCGTAAAGGTTGGGAAATTACGGGATGGTTGATAGATATTCTCATCCAGGCACATATTGTGTTGATTGTAATAGTGTTGTTATTAATGATTGTGCCATGCATAGTTAGAAGAATTACGAACATGATTGAAAATGCTATAAAGAAGGTTTGGCTGGTTCAAAAAAAAGAAGGGGGGAATTATAGGATCATATTCACAGGAAAACGGACATGTCCTAAATGAACCAGCCAAACCTTCTGAATGAGGTTATCTCAGTGGATAAAAAAGCTGATATTGCAAGAAGAAAGAAGAAGCTGAAAGTTGCTGACAAACACAGGGGTGTCAACCAGAGTAAAATGACAATTACGATATCAACCAGTTAGATTAAGAAAAAGATGCGTGCCTGCCTCGTGGACAAAACGGAGCTACCAATCGAGAGATGCATGGACAAAGCAGAGCTACCAATGAAATAATGTGTGACTGTGTAACCCATGAGAGGAAGTAAATATAAACCATGTCTACAGGCAAAATAAATGGCTTTTGTTTGATTCACATTGAATTGTTTACAATCCTTTGTCTTCTCACTCCATATGCCAAGGGCAGTTGGAGTAGTCAGGCCAAGCCAACCAGACCTGTTACCTGTTCCCTTGTTTCCATGGTGCCCCGCAGTGTCACAGTGACCCCTGGTTTCCATGGGACCCCTCAGTGTCACAATGGTAGTGTCATTTTGGATCCTTGGTTCCATGAGGCCCAGCTGTGTCACACTGGCCTCTTGTTTCCATGGGGCTCCACAGTGTCACAATGGTCCCTTGCTCCCATGAGGCCTTGCAGTGTCACAGGGGTCTCCTCTGTACCACAGTAATGGGATGGAAATATTATGAGAGATGCTGTAAAAGATGGTTTATTGTCTCACAGCATCAGCTTCATCAAAGGGTGAGAGATTAAATGTGTTAGATCCAACGCCATAATATCACAAGCCACCTAATTCTTAGTTACAATGCCTTATATAATTTTTAGCCAATCAAATACTTCTACAAAGTTTGCTAGTGTCTTTTCATACCAGTCATTAATTGCTTTGCATTTCATGGCTTTGCTGCAATGCGTCATTTTTAACCAACCATATAATATTTCACAAACTTAGATTGGTATGTGTCAAACTTTTAGCTAACATTATAACAGGTTCTGCTGCTAAACTTTAATATCTTTCACTGTCTTACTTAACATATTGCTTGGCTTATATAATACGTATTTCTGTATATTTTTACTTAAACTACAAACTTATATTCTTGTTTCATCTCTGTTTCACTTTAATGCTGTAATACTCCAAGCCTTCTCCAAGGTCGTAGGTCAAACCTTGTATCCATCTCTATCTCTGACCCTGTGCGCACAAGGCCCTGGGAGTTCTCTGTGCCTGCATTTCCCACACCACAGTATCAAAATGGACCCTTGGTTCCATGGGGACTCACAATGACAGAAGGGTCTCCTTGGTTCCATGGGGCCCTGCAGAGCCCCTTGATTCAACGAAGCCTCAAAGTGTCATCGTGGCCTCCAGGATTCCATGAGGCCCTGCAGTATCACAATGGACCTTTGGTTCCATGGGTTCCTGCACTGTTACATGAATCCTTAGTTCCATGGGGCCCTGTAGTGTCACAATGGAATCCTCGGTTCAATGGTGCAACACAGTGTGACAACTGCCCCTTGGCCTGAGGAGACCCATAGTGTCACAATGGTTCCTTGCTTCCATGAGGCCTTGCATTGTCACAACAGACCTTCGATTCCATGAGGCCCTGAGTGTCACAATGTGCCCCTTGGTTCTGTTGATCCCCACAGTGTCACTAAGGTTTCCTTGATTTCAGAAGGCCCTGAAATGCCACAATGTCCCTTTTGTTTCACAAAGACTCAAATTGCACAAATGGCCTCCATGGTTCCATGAGGCCGTGCTGTGTCACAATGGACCCTCAGTTCCATGATGCCCCGCAGTGTCACAATGGTCTCCTTGGTTTGCAGTGTGAGAATGCCCCCTTGGTCCCTTGGAGCTCACAGTGTCGCTCTTGTGCCCTGGGTTCCATGAGGCCGTGCAGTGCCACAATGGTCCTTTGGTTTCAAAAGGCCTCAAAGTGTCATCATGGTCTCCTTAGTTCCATGAGGCCCTGTTGTGTAACAAAGTGTTGGGGGTTGAGTGTTTTTCTATACTGTGTCAATTTAAAGAATTTTTCCCATTATCATGCCAATGGAGCTGGCTGGGTTACACCCAGGATCTTGGAAAACTCTAGACAAAAGGAGAAGGTGCCCTGCGTCTGCCCCGCTGCAGCCTCCTGCCTCTGCGGACACAGCGAATCATCCGGACACCAACGGTGAGCGAGGAGCTGCCTGCTCCAGCTGCTCCCCCAAGACCGGCGCGGCCGTGGCCGCCCCCTCCAGCCTCCACACCTGCCGAGAGAGAGCGTGCTTACAGCTAAAGAAAGGACTGGAACCGAGTAATCTGTTCTGTTTTGTTAGTAATTTGAACAACTGCTGTTGTTTCTGCTGGTACAGTTAGATATATTAGTAAAGGAGCTGTTATTCCTACCCCCTTATCTCTGCCTCGGAGTCCTTGATTCAAACGTTTATAATATTTGGGGGAAGTGGAATTCAGGTCTCTGTTTCCAAGGAAAACTTCTGCCTTTATTGGCAGACACCTGTCCTAAAAACCAGGACAGTACCTCAACTTCTAAAGTGTTTAAAGGTTTTGAGGTTAAATGAGCAAAGTTTATGAAGTTACTGCTATGAGAAGATTTTTTTTGTGATAACTTGGATGCTAAATTAAATACTTTTCCAAAATTCTACAATTTTCTATACTTTGCCAGTAAAATTTTTGTGCCATTTTGACCTCTTGAGAATATCTGGCTGGTGTTTCTCCTGTGCACCAAACTCGAGTAAAGGAACCTTTGGTCACCCCCAGCATTTCAGTGCTCTGGGGTGTTACAGCCCCGCAAGCTCACAATGGCCTCTTGTTTCCATGAGGCCCTGCTGTGTCACACTGGCCCTTGGTTCCATGAGCATCTGCAGTGTCACACAGGTTGGTGCCATTTGTCCTTGCTGCCCCTCCCATCCCAGTGCCCCAGGAACAGCCCCGAGCCACCCGTGAGGGACAGGCCCTGCTGGGCCAGGCCTGGGCTCATGCCTTGGCCTTTCTGCTGCCTCCAACCAGCCCAGGCCTTGCTCAGCATTGCACTTCCTGCTCACAGCCTTTGGCTCCTGCAATCCTGCCCTCAAGGATCTGCTCTCACCAGTGCCTGGGGACCCTTTGGTAGTCCCTGCCCTCACTGGGGCCACTGATGCTCCAAGGGACTTGGAGTTTTGCTTCTGACTCCTTGGGCAGCTTCTTCAACCTTCTCTCAGTGTCTGGGGCTCCTGGACTCAGCCCCAAATCCACCGTGGGGATCATGAAAATACAGAAAGCCCTCAGGAGCTCTTTGTCTTCTTTCAAGTGTCTTCAAGTGTCTTCAGGGCTTGTGCAACTGCTTGGAGTCAGTTTGGAGTTCTGCTAAGGACGAAGATTCCAAAGTTCACCTAACGATATTTTTTTTTCTTTTAATCAAGGGAATGTTTTCCTACATTTCATTTTGGAGAAGAGGTGACAGAAGCCTTCCTCGAATGATGTTGATGCTGAATGTC
Organism: Oenanthe melanoleuca; assembly: GCF_029582105.1. Taxonomy (NCBI): domain Eukaryota; kingdom Metazoa; phylum Chordata; class Aves; order Passeriformes; family Muscicapidae; genus Oenanthe; species Oenanthe melanoleuca. Next base: position 1,117,432 of record NW_026612650.1, on the reverse strand, counting down.
TCCTTAGGAGGTCCGGGCACACAGAAGAATGAGTCCCTTAAGGGCTGACCTTGTTTGGAGAACCAGCTCCTCATCTCCAGCATCACTATTGCTGACATTGCCCACCTTTTGGGACTGACATTCCAAAATATCCATAAATTTTCATGTACTTTATTCTCCATTGTTAATATTTTATTATTCAATTTATTTATTATATTAATTTCAATTCATATTTTTATTACTTAGTTTTTATATTAAAAATCTATACCACTTTTGCAGCAGAGGAAATGAACTTTCATTGGTTCTAAGTAACACAATTCCCTTAATTAATTGATTTAGCTATAGTGATTTTTTTTCTCCCTTATTATAATAATCAGTAATGTTTTTAGCTGTTTGTCATCTTTATTATGATCTTGATCTCAGGCAGGGTCAGAGGGGGCACTTCAGGGTTCAGGAAGACATGTGGGGCAATTTTGGGTCAGGGAATGGAATTTAGAGAGAACTATAGGGTCTGGAGGATACTTGGGGGAGCCGGGTGGCGACATGGATGGATACTGAGGGGTTCTGACAGACAATTCGAGGTGTGGGGGAGCTCGTATGCCTCCACGGGGGCACTTAGAGGTACGGGAGTGGAATCTGGGGACATTCGGGGTCCGCCAGGCACTTGGGGGACTCTAACGGGGCTCTCTGAGGCGCAGGGGATGATGGAAGTTGTAGGCGAAGGTATAATAGGGTTTAATGGGGCCGTGGAGCATCACGGGAGTTGTAAGCACCGTTTCATTGGTTGGTAAGTTTCGCCGCAGAGCATGATGGGAGCTGTAGTCCCAGAAGTGGCTAGAACGGGGTATCTGGGAGTCCGGGAATGAAATTGGAAGGCAATTTTGTATCCAAGCCACGATTTGATGCCCTCAGGGGGAACATATACGGTTCGGGAGCATTTGGAGGGACCTCGGGGAGCGCTAACCGGGCTCCTTAGGGCACAGGGCACGGCACGACTTTTAGGCACTCCAATGGGGCTCTATTGGGCTGTGAGGCATGATGGGAATTAGAGGCAAAATGAAAAGATGGCGCCGACACCAGGGACGCTCCCTAAGGCCACGTCACCGGCGCTGACTGGCTGCAGGCGATGATGGGCAGGGTCCTGGGCAAATGGGAGGTGGCAGAGGAGGGAACAGCCCATTCAATGCCTGCAGTCCCTCCCAGTACAGCCCAGTTCATCCCCAGTACAGCCCAGTACAACCCCAGTGCCTTTCCAGGCCCTCCCAGTATAGCCAAATTCATCCTCAGTACAGCCCAGACCCACCCAATACACCTGAGTTTATTCTCAGTCCCTTCCAGTTCCCCCAAGTGTCATCCATCATAAGCCCCAGTGTCCCCCAGAGTTCCCCACCGTGTTCCCAGTGTCCCCAGTTTGTCCCAGTATTTCCCAGTATCACCCCCAGTACGTCGCAGTATTTCCCACAGGGTTCCCAGTGTTCCCCAGTATGTCCCAGTCCTCTCCACTGCTTCCAATGAAACTGGAACTTCTCACGGTTGCCATGGCCCCCAAACCCAGCAGTGGGGTCAGTGCAGTGTCCATGGCCACAGCCCCTGGCAGTGGCCAGTGCAGGTTGGGATGATGATCCACCCTCACAGCTGGCCCAGGGCAGCTCTGGGGTGGATTAGGTGGCACCTTGGGCTGGCACAAACCTGAGGAGTGTGTCTGACTGCAGTGGGGAAAATGAGAAGTTTTAGACTGCTAGAAAAAAGAAAAGGAAAAGAAAACCTCTCTTTCCTTCAGTGCTGCCAGTTCTTCAAGCAAAGCAGGTCCCACGTGTGGGAGGACAGAAAGGATGGGATTGGGGAATGTGGAGCAAGGCTGTCCACACTGGGTCAGACCTCAAGGCACAGCTTCTCTGAGAAGGCCAGACCTCCTAAGGAGATACCCTGGATCAGTATCAATCACTGAATGCTTCAATCACCTCTGCTCTAAAGGCAATAATATAAAATACACCCTTCAAAATAGGAATGTGTATTTCTCAGAAGCTCTTTGATGTATTTCTCCATAACTGGAGTTGAAAACCTTCCTGATGAACTGCACCAGACCAGAGGGAAATCAAGGCAGATCCACGGTTTAGAAGGAAACCTCTTAAGAATTCAGTCAGAATTGAACTCCAAAGTTTCTGATGCAATTCATGTGTCCCACTGAGGGACACGACTGAGAAAGTGTCCCCAGGTTCCAGTTAGAGAAGGAAATTGGAGACAGAGATAACAGGTGGGGACAAAGAGAAGCCAAATCTTGGTGCCCTGGGGCACAGCAGGGTCTGTGCCACCAAGGGCTGGGAGGAGACACCTTGTCCTGAGGCACTGGGGCCTCCTGGCACAGCCCCAGCAAGGCTGAGCACTGTCACACCTTGTGCTGCCCTCAGCATCTCCCCACATCCCAGTGGCCTCAGGGATCTGCTGGGACCAGTCCCTGGGGAGCCTTGGTCAGGAATGGCCCTGGGGTCTCCTTCATGCTCCCAGGGACTGCAGGTTTTTCAGAGGACTTTGGGTTTTGCTTTTGCCTTGGAGTCTCTGAGAGCTTTGTGCAGTCATGGCCTCCAATTATCTGCTTTAATTAGCCTCTTCAGAGCATTTGTCAGGAACGTTACTGAGTGGGGCTTATTAATGCTTCCAGATACTTCAGGTTTCTAAAGTTACTTTCCTTTTTCATTTCTTCTCTGATCCTTTGAGAAGTTTTTGGGCAATCATGGCCTCCCATTCTCTCCTCCAAGGAGTCCAAGAGGAGCCTGTGTTGGGGATGGACCTCAGTGAGACCCATTAATGCTTTGAGACACTTTGGGTTTTTCTTCTGACTTGGACTCCTGGAAAGGTTTGTGCAATCTCCTCTCAGGCCCTGAGTTCCAGTGCTCAGTACAAAATGCACGACGAGGCTCACTGGGATCAAGCAAGTCCTATCAAACTATGGCTCTGCCTCGATTTTTCTCTGGTCTAGTACAGTTCATTAGGAAATTTTTCAACTCCATTTATGGAGAAATATTTCAAAGAGCTTCTAAGAAATATGTATTCCTATCTTAGCGGGTGTCTTTTATAGCTGTTCTCTTTTGGGAAGAGGTGATTGCAGCATTCTGTGATTGATAATAATCCAGGGTGTCTCCTCAGGAGGTCTGGCCTGCTCAGAGAAGCTGTGCCTTGATATCTGACCCAGTGTGGATAAGCTGGCTCCACATTCCCCATTCCCATCCTATCTCTCCTCCCTCACCTGGGACCTGCTTTGCTTGGAGAACTGGCTGCACTTAGGCAAACAGGGATTTTCTCTTTTCTTTTTTTGAAGCAATCTAAAACTCCTGAGTTCTCCCATTACAAACAGACACCGTCCTTAAGGGTGTGCCAAGCCCAAGCTGCCACCAAGGAGGTTTCTCTTCCCAAGGCACAACCCTGCAAGAACTCTTTTAGACCTTTGGACTCCTCAGTTCCACGAGGCTTTGCTGTGTCACCATGGCCCCTTGGCTCTGTGAGGGTCTGTAGTGTCACAGTGGAGATTTGGTTCCAGGAGGCCCTGCTGTCATAAGGGTGTCCTTGGTTCTATGGGGCCCCATGGTGTCATATTGGCCCTTTGGTTCCATGGGGCTTCACAGTGTCACAGGGGTTTCCTTTTCCCTATGGCAATCAGCAGCAAAACCCCCGTGGCAGGGCCAAATGCCTGGGAAGAAGGAGGAGGGGGACATTTGGAATGATGGTTTTCATCTTCCCAGGTAGCAGTGACGTGGGATGGGGCCCTGCTGTCCTGGGGATGATTCAACACCGGCCTGCCCATGGAGGGGCAAGAGACAACAACCTCTGTCCATGGAACTACAACAGCAGGGAAGTCAGGAAAAAGGCTGGGCTTAAAAGACTGTCACCAGCACAGAAAACATCAATCTGAAAGGAGAGATGTATGATATTGTCTTTACAAATCATTTCCTGAGTGAGTGATGAATGTTAAGGTCTTTGAAATTGTCCAAAATTTTCTGCTGCATTTGGGCAGCAGGTTTATTACTGGGCAGAGAGAGCTTGGCTCCTAAAACAGACAAGGGTCTGCACAAGGCTGAACTTTAGGGGAAAATGCCAGGTTCAAGGGGGATATGGGGCAGGTGAGTCAGAAAGGCTGTACCTTCCCTCTACCTTGACCAGTGGGGAAAGGAAGAGGGCAACATGCAGCCAGGAGTTTAAGATAAAAGGAGGCTGCACCCTCTGAAATCTTGAGAGAGAAAACCCTGCAGGAATGTCCTCCAGTGAACTCTCTCTGTTTATTCAAATAAATTGGAAGGACTCCCCTGTCTCATTTTTGGACATAAACCTCTGGCATTTGTGGATTTTCCTGACAGTGACAACATGGAATCTCATGGAACCAAGTGTCCACAGTTTCATGGTGCAGCCTCATAGAGCACTGGAGACCTCTGTGTCACAATGGGAAGACATGGAACAAAGGCTCCACTTTGACCCAGCCAGGCATCATGGAATGCATGAGATCATTCTGACGGAATGGACACTCATGGAACCAAGTGCCCACTGTTTTAGAGTGTGGCCTCATGGAATGCTGGAGACCATTGTGCTGCAATGGAAACATATGGCACAAAGGCTCCACTTTGACCCAGCAGCGCCTCCATGGAATCCAAGAGACCACTGTGATGCAATAGAACCTCAAGGAGCAAAGGGTCAATTGTCAACACATCAGGCTCTCGTAAATCTAAGGAGAACATTGTGATGCAATGGATTTTCATGGAACCAAGGCACCATTGTGACAGAGCCTGGCCTGATGGAAACCCAGTGCCATTGGGACATCTCCAGCCTTGGAGGAAGCAAGTGTCCATTGTGACAGAGCACAGCCTCATGAATCACAGGAGAGCACAGTGACACAATGGCATCATGGGGAGCCTGAATTGTTAAAACCGATATCTTCATGGACAAAACTCTCTAACAAGTTAAAGTTAGAAAGTGGTCTGTTTATTAAGATGCCAGCAGGCTGCACGGGAGTAGTTCCCTTGAGACATGGCAGCTTCATACAAGGTTCCTTGCCTTCTATTTGTTTCTCAAAATCTTACATTCTATGCATATACAGAACCCAACCTCCTCTCATCCCCACTCCATATTAAAGTGAGGCTGTTAGTCCTTCACATGTGCACAATTCTACTCTTGAGTTGGGTAGGTGGTCTCAAATTGGGTCAGTGGTCTTGAAAGATGAAGTAAGAAAAGTCTTCATCAGGTCTCCTTGAACTTTTGGCACAATCTAAGGTCCTCTGCTTGGTGATAGATTGGTATGAAGTTCAGGCATAAGCCATTGTTCTACTGGTTTCAACCTGTTCTTACAGTGGTTTACTTACTCCATCTCTTTCTATAAACGAAACTGAAACAAGCTCATAATTGAAAACAATACCTCTATAATCTTTAGTTTAAGCATCTAAGAATCATTAACCTATCACTTGTTTATCTAACTTACACCCTGATCAATATGAATTGCTTCTTACCCTGAGCTACAATTTTAACTCTTTAAAATAATGATTCAAGCCAAGTGTTAATTGTAAACACAGTGGGTACTCATGAAAGACAGGAGACCACTATGACACAGTAGAATCGCATGGAATCAAGTCTAAATTGATACAAAGAGGGACTTCATGGAGCCCAGGAGACCATTGTAACACTGTGGAATCTTATGGATTCAAGTGTCCACACTTTCACAGCACAGCCTCATAGAGCACTGGAAGCCATTGTGTCACAATGGAGAAATGTGGAACAAAGACTGCATAGTGACACTGCAGGGCCTCATGGAATCTGAGAGACCATTGTGATGGAATGGAAACTCATGGATTCAAGTATCCACTGTTTCACAGTGCGACCTCATGGAACCAAGGAGACCATTGTAGTGCAATGGAATCTCAAGGAAACAAGAGCTAATTGTCAACCTATTACCAATAAGTAAAACACACAGAATCAGCAAGGTTGAAAAAGACCTTGGAGATCATCAAGTCCAACCTGTGCCCTGACACCACCTTGTCTCCCTGAGCCTCTTTATCTCCACCATAAACAGCCCCAGCTCCTTCAGCTGCTCCTCACAGGACTTGTGTTCCTGACCCCTATCCAGCTTTGTTGCCCTTCTCTGGACACGCTCCAGCCCCTCCATGTCCTTCCTAAATTTGGGGGGCCCAGAACTGGACACAGCACATCGACGTGCTTCCCAACCAGTGCCGAGCAAAGGGATAGAATCACTGCCCTGGTCCTGCTGGCCACATCATTCCTGATCGAGGCCAGGAGCCATTGACCTTCCTGGCCACCTGGACAAACTGCTGGCTCATGCAAAACCTGCTGTCCATCAGTGTCCCCAGATCCGTTTCTGCCTGGCTGCTGTCCATTCCCTCTGTCCCCAGCCTGTAATGCTGCAGGGGTTGTTGTGGCCAAAGTGCAGGAGGCAAGACTTGGTCTTGTTAAACCTCACCTTGTTGGATTTGGGTCCTGGATCCAGCCTGTCCAGATCCCTCTGCAGAACCCTCCTACCCTCCAGCACATCTACACTCCCAGCCAACTTGGTGCCACCAAAGTTCCATGAGGCTGTAGAGTGTCACAATGATCTCCATGATTCCAGAAGGCCTCGCAGTGTCACAATGTCCCTTTGGTTCCATGGGGCCCTGCAGTGTCGCAATGTCCGCTGGATCCTTGGGCCGTGCAGTGTCACAATGGTGCCCTGGTACCCTAAGGTCCTGCAGGCCCTGCAGTGTCACAATGGATCCTTGGTTCCATGAGGTCTCGCAGTGCAGCAATGCTCTCCTTGGTTCCACAGTGTCACAATGGCCTCTTTTCCCAAGGGGCACCTCGGTGTCAAACATGTTTCCTTCATTCCATGAGTCCCTGAGGAGCAGCACTGGTCCCTTGGTTCCATGGGGCCCTGCAGTGTCACAATGGCCCCATCATCACACGAGGTCCTGCTCTGTCACAATGCTCTGCATGGTCCCACAAGGCCCTGCAGTGTCACTGTGGCCTCTTGGTTCCATGAGGCCTCCAAGTGCCACCATGAATTCCTTGGTGATGCAGTGTCACAATGGAGCCCTGGTTCCACAAGATCCTGCAGTGTCATGAGGGACCCTTGGTTCCATGGGGCACCACAGTGTCACAATTGTTCCCTTAGTTCCAAGAGTCCTTGCAGTGGAACAATGGCCCCTTGATTCCATTGTGCCCCAGGCTCTCACAAGGCTCTCCTTGGTTCTGCAGTGGCACAGTGGCCCCTTGGTTCCACAAGGCCCTGCAGTGTCACAGTGGCCTCTGTGGTTCCACCAGGACCCAGACTGTCACCATGGACTCCTGGCTTCCATGTAGCCCCACAGTGTCGCAGTGGCCCCTTGGCTTTGTGGTGCCATGTCATACACAGTGTCACTCTGGTCCTCTCAGTTCCACGAGGCCCCACAGTGTCACAATGGCCCCTTGCATCCCCAGGGCCCTGCACTGTCACAATCATCACAGCATCACCCAGGCTAGAAAAGATTTTTTAGAGCATCGAGTCCAACCTGTGACCTGAAATCACCTTGTCACCCAGACCATGGCACTCAGTGCCACATCCAGTCTATGCTGAAACACTTCCAGGGACAGTGACTCACCCACCTCTCTGAGCAGCCCATTCCAATGCCCAATCACCCTTTTTGTCAAGAATATTTGCTAATGTCCATGCTTAAACTTCCCTGTGTCAGATTAAGGCTGCATCCTCTTGTCCTGTCACTGTTCTCTTGGAAATGAGCCCGACCCCCACTGGCTGCACTCTCCTGTCAGGGAGATGTAGAGAGTGATGAGGTCTCAGCTGAGCCTCCTCTTCTCCAAGAAACAATCCCAGCTCCCTCAGCATCTCCTCGTGGAACTTGTGTTCCAGACCCCTCACCAGCCCTCAACAGCCCTTCTCTGGACATGCTCCAGTCTCTCCATTTCCTTCCTAAATTTGGGGCCCTGAAGTGGACATTGCTCTTGAGGTGCTGCCCAACCAGTGCTGAGCACAGGGGAAGAATCACTGCCCTGCTCCTGCTGGCCAGAACATTCCTGATCCATAGGAGTCCCAGGATTTGAATGACGGGAATGGTAGGGATGGGTTGTGATAATGTGTTTTGATTGTGAGCCATGAGAAGTCTTGATTTTCATATCTATTCAGACTGCATTAGAAGGTTCTGGGGATAAATATCATTTTGACATTGCTGATATCAATCTATAAGGAGGAAAAGAATACTAAACAAAATCCTTTTCTCTCAATTATTTTCAAGATAGTATATTCACTTGGAATAAACTTCTGAAATCTGTCTAAGTAACCACAGAAGAATTGAAAACTTAAATTATTCCCAAGGGCTTTACTTGTTTGGGTGTTTTGAGCAAATGTTTATGAGTCCTTGTCACTGAATTTCTGAACTGAAGAGCTCAAGAAAGAAGAGGCTTTCAGAAAAGTAAAATTCACCAGCAACCTCCAAGTGGCTGAGGATCCATCCTCATCAGAGCAGCAATGAACAGCAATGGACACAGCTTTGTGGCTGCCCCAGCTCTGGGATGGGCCCTGGGCCTGGAGCAGGAGCAGCTCTGCAGGGCCCCAAGGCCGGGGCTGTTGTGCTGGCCTGGGCAGATGGGATGGCAGCAGGGGCTGCAGAGCTCTCAGGAGCTCAGGGAGAGGGGAGCAGGGCACACAGGGAGCCTCCTTTTGCCTTGGCCAAACACCTTCCTGATGACCACCCCAAATGGCCACACACACACTGTGCTGACCACTCCCAATGACCAGAACCACTGACCACACCCAATGAACACACCCATTGCCAAGACACCAATGCCCATACCCCCACTGACCACAGCCCACCGAATTTTCTCACTCATGACATCCACAGCCCACAGTCCCTGACCACACCCTATGACCACTCTGCACAGCTTGGACCCCCTGACCACACCCCAATGACCCAAAAACTGACTGTACACCCACCAACCACCCCCAATCACAGCACCCACTGACCACACAACCTGCCCACACCCAGTGACCAAACTCCTGGCCACCCAAGTGACCACAGCCACCTGACCAAAGCTGCTGACCACACACACTGACCATAACCTGACTCACTACACGCCACTGACAACACCCAGTGACCACATCCACTGACCACCCCAATGACCATGCCCACTGACTACACCCATTGACCACACCAAATAGCCACTCCCCTGACCACGCCCAATGAACACACCAACTGACCACACGTCACTGACCCACCAACTGTCCACACCCACTGGCTGCAATCCACTGACCACACCCACTGACCACCCAAACTGACCAGCACCAATGAACACACCCACTGACCAAACCCACTGCCCAGACAGCAATGCCCATACCCCACTACCCACACCCACTGACAATACCCACTGACCAAATACAGTGACCACCTCCACTGACCAAACCACATGGACCTGCTCAGTGACCACAGCCACTGAAAACACCCTTGGCCCACACATCACTGCCTACACCCCACTGACTACATTCACTCACCACACCCACTGACCACTCTGCCACTGACTGCAGCCAATGACCCCACCCATTGATCACCCATCACCACACCAATTGACCATCCAAATGACCACACCTATTTACCTGACTTCCCAACTGACCACATTCACTGACCACAGCTACTGATCACAATCTACTGTCCACACCCTCTGCCCCCAACAACTGCCTGGACATCAATGGCCACACCCCACTGACCACACTGCCACTTACCACATACCACTGACCACCTCGAGGTACCACAACCACTGACCACACTTCTACTGCCCACTCCCACACACCATACCACAATGACCATCCACAGCCCACAACCACTGACCACAACTACTGACCATGCTGCACTGCTCACACCCACTGATCACCCCTAACTGAACATCCCTACAGCTACCTTCAAAGTGACTGCACCTACTGTCCACACCCAGTGTCCACAGCCAGTAACCACACCTTAAGGCTCACATAGCACTGACCACCCCTCACTGACCACACCTACTGACTGCACCCCACTCACCTCCCAAATGACCATACCTCCACTGAGCACACACACTGAATACCCCCACTGACCAAAACCACTGACCACACCTTCTGTCCAAACTCACTTGCCACATCCACTGACCAAACCTGCTGGCCACATCCACTGCCCACATCCCCCTGCCCACCCAACTCACCACATTCCCTTCCCAAGGGCCAGGGGACAAGGTCCAGCAGCTCTGCTGGTTCTGCAGTGCCACAACAGCCCCTGGTTCCATGAGTTTCTGTACTGTCAGCAGCAGTTCCTTGGTTCCAATGATGGCCTGCTGGGTCACAATGGATGTTCGGTTTCATGGAATTCTGCAGTGTCACCATGGCCTACCTCGTTCCATGAGCTTCCCTGGTGCCAAAATGGACTCCTTGGATGGGCAGGGTAACAATGGACCATTGGCTCCATGCAGCCCCACTGGGTCACCATGGACTCCTTGGTTCCATGAGGTTCTGGTGGGGTTGCCATGGTCTCCTTGGATCCACAGTGTCACAATGAACTACTGGATCCACGTGGCCTTGCTGTGTCACAATGGCCCCTTGGTTCCACGGGACCTCAGTGTCACAATTGAATCCTTGCTCCCATGGGGCCTCTCAGAGTCAAAATGACGCCTTTGTTCCATGAGGAATACACAAGTCTTTTAGAAACATTGAGAAAACCCTGCCTAACACAGCTGAGAACATCTGCTTCCATTTAAATAAGAAGTGAAATCTGAGGATGGCACCAGCAGTTTCCATCTGCAACAGAGATCCAGGGAAAAGACAGGGACAGAGAATTCAGCTGGAAGACTCAGAGAATTCTGCTTACAGAGATCAGTTCTGCTCATACTCTCCGTTGCAGAAAGGTTGCTATGATACTTTGTGTCTTTTTCCTAATTACTTAAGATCAGACAAGTATCATAGCATGGATGGAAAAGGATGCAAAGGAGGCTCCCTCAATCTCAGTTTATTCCATGGCGATGGTGTGGCCAGAAAGAGGGCGAGACTCTCTGGGAACCAGGTATTCAGGAGAGGGGAATTTGAGTGGCCTTGGCTGGCTGCCAATGGGATGAGGACACAGGGGGACTCGGGTCAGAATACCCGAGCCCTCGGTGGGCTACAAGGTCACAGGGGAAGGTCACAGGACCAGAAGGAGGACATGAACTGGGGACTAGCCGGAAGGAGGTTGCAGGGTATGCTGATACATTCCTTTTACCTCATTTACCGAATTACAACACCTGTCTTTTGTCCCTGGACTCTTTCAGTGTGTAGGTGAAATAAACTACCACTGGAAACCCATACAAAGACCCTTCCTTCCTCCACCATTTCAGGTAACCAGCTGCTGTGTGTGAGTGTGGTGTTTGCTGTGTGCTTGGTGTAGCGTTCTCTTCATGGGGATGCTTCAGGAAGCTTGCAGCAACTTACCACCTGCTCATGCTGTAACATATCCCCATCCATCTGTTTGGCCCAGAAAAAAGATCTGCACCTTTAGGACTGGCTCTGAGAATGAAGGGGGGAAAGACACACATACAGTTTGTGTGGGCTGAAGTTTCGTCTTCACATCCCTGGAATTCTTTCGCTTTCTTGGTGTGTGTTGTTCTGCAGCACGGACAGTGAGCAGGAGAGAGCTGTCTCCTTTGCTTTTAGTTGTTTTTTTAGCTAGCTGAGGCAGAGAAGTTCCCTGGACTGTGGCTGTTCCTTTTCTTGGAACTGTTCAGCCCTGCTCAGGTACAACCACCCAGAACAACACCAGGTGCTCACGCCTGTGTCCCACTGGGACCAAGACATGGCATTCCAGCACTGGAGGGGCTGATAGAGACTGAGTGAGCCGAGATACACCCCACAAAAGGTGTCTTTCCAACCACAGAAGGAATTTCTGAATTTGCATTTGGTTTCATTGTTTCATATTATTCAATTTCTTACGTGTGTGAGTACTTTGCATATTAAATAAACAGTTCCTTCCACTTTTCTATGTTGGGAGATCAAAATTATAAAAGACGAGGCAACTGAGAGACCTTTTAAAAGATGATTTATTGCTTCATGGTGTTAATCTCATAGAAGGATGAGACAAGAAAGGTGTTACAGTCAATGCCATAGTATCAGAAATCTTCTAATTCTTAGTTAGAATGCCTTATGTTAGTTTTTCAGCCAACCACACACTTCTATGGAACTTGGTAGCATCTTTTTATGCCAATCATTAATTGCTTTCCTTTTCGTGGCATTGCCGCAATGCACCATTTCTTAATAAATCATGTAACATGCCACAAACCTATGTTCATATATCTTAAATGTCTTATTTTTTAACAGGTTTCATTGCTAAACTGTAAAATCTTTTACTCTCTTTATTAACATATTGCTTTGCTTATGTAATGCATATCTCTGTTTACTAAAAACATATTTCTACTTGAACAACAAACGTATATCCTTGTTTAATGTTTGTTTCAATATTCTAATTCTCAAAGCCTTCTCCAATGCCTTAGATCACACATTGTTTCTATTTCTGTCTCTGAGCATGAAAGCACAAGGCCCTGAGAGCTCTCTGTGCTCGCAATTCCAAAATCTCTCCCTCTCTCTTGAACCAGGAATACTCCCTTGAGAGCTTTGTCAGTCATTTGCTGTATACACTGAAACAGACAAGGCACCATTATTAATACAACTCTTATGACAATTAATAAATACAGATTCAATTTTAGAAGTTCTTTTCACCAAGGTGCAAAATTCCATCCATTAAACAAGTCATCTAACCAAGATCCGTGGTTAACCCTAATCTTGGAAACTCCTCCTTTTAATTGCTGTATGCTTTTATGGATGGTTTCCAAATGATCAGATCGATACATACAACACATTCCAATAACTTCTTCACACTCGTGTCCATGTGCTAGTAAGAGAAAATCAATTGCAGCCCTGTTTTGCAAAGTTGCATGTCTCACGTCTTTGACATCAGCTAACAAACCATCAGTGCACAAGAATTAGCATTGCTTTGCTTACTTAGCCAAAAACCCAATGTATCCAACTGCTTTAATGCTACTGCCGAGGCAAGCTGGGGTAAAAGTGTGGATGTTGAAAGCCTTTTTCCAAAACCCCAAGGTTCAAAATCGTCTTTACATTCTGATTCATAAAGATGAACAAATCTTTTTCCTTTGCATCTACTTTCAGTGATCATTTTTATACTCGGTGTTAGCAAAGTAAGCCTCCCCAAGCTATATGTACAACCTGTTAATTGTGATGGAATCGCAGGCCAAGCTCTATCTCCACAAATAAAAAACATCCCTGGTGGCAACTGTAAAGGTGAGTCAACAGGCCATGCAAGTACTGGGGAAGTATAGTTACACCAAGAAGTCTGGTTTCTATACAGTTGGTGATGAGGGGAAGCATCTTTGATGAGCAAAGACTCTTTCCCTGGATAGCTGAATTTAACACAAAAGTCCATTTTTACTGAGCTAAGAAGATCTATTTCCTGATGTTTTGAGGATGCCTGGGAAAGGTCTCCTGCTCAATAATTCCAGGCATCTACAGGGTTGTAATCCCAACTCCACATGCTGCCAGTGCTTTTACTTCCTAAAGCACAAGTTGTCTTGATCTTTTCTGGCCATGTATCCCCAGGAAGCCTCACTAAACAAGTGGAAAAGGGATTTTCTGGGGTTGTAGTGCCTAAACATACAGTGTCCAAGCCAGATGCATTTGGTCAAGTCACCTAAACATTTGTTTTGGGCTGACTAATGGGCAATGTTGCACTACTAAAAGCAAACACAACAATAAAACAGTGTAAGTCTAATATTTGATTTAGTTCCATGCTTCACTTTTATCTCTAGAAAATCTTTCAACACATTTATTTTTTGTTTTCTCCCAAACCTGCTCTCGGAGAGAACAAAGATAAGCCACTAAGTTATTTTGTTTGCATTCTACTTTACAAATTTGAATATTTCCTTATTCTTTCAAAAATTCTTTTCTGCACTCCTACCTGAGAGTGGAGATACAGGGGTTATTTCTTTCTTCGTGACCTACTACAACCAAAAACTCAATGACTTTATACCTTGTTTCTGACTCTAAAATAAAATAACACAATATACACCAGGCTTTTGCTAAAGAAGCTCTACAATACCAGCAATTCCCACACTTTTTATTTGACATAAAAACTCAAGGTTCACAATTTTAACAGATGGGTCAAAATACATCAGTCATTAATTAGTCTCTGTGTTTCTCACCTCTGTGGTTTTTATTACTGTGTTCATGGAGTTGTCAATGTGTTTCTGCACATGATATGGTTTCACATTCTTTGCTGGAATCCACTCAGGTCCTGTTCCTGTGGAAACACAAGCATTAACCTTTGTGCCAGGTTAGTAGAGAAAACGGACCCTCAATTTGCCCTTTCTCTGGGTTTCTAATTAAAACTAAAGGATTTTCTTCTAACATTGCCTGTGTACTATTAGAAAAATACCTAAATTGGCGGATCTGGCTTTGCAAAGGAGCTGTTAAAAAAATTAAAAACATGCAAAGCTTTATTTAATTGCATCTGGGGAGTTGCCTGTCTACTCCCCCTTTCTGAAGTCTTCTGAATTTTGCAAAGCCCAATCAAAATATTCTTCTTTCAAGGGAAAATAAATCACTCGAAATTCTTGGCCTACTGTAGTTAGAAATCTTGCTCTTGCTCTGATTATGATCTGAGCAATCACTTCTAACATAAAAATTGTCTTTGGCCACCTGTAAGGCATAATAAATCCACTCTATTATCAGCACTTCTTTTTCAGAAGGGTCCCATTGAAAAATGAGACCACAGAGTTGCAGTTCTTCTCCTAATATCCCTAGAAAAAGATTTAGAAATAGTACATCTGTGTGCTTGTCTTTGTTGAAGAGCTTCAGTAATTTTTTCAAGAGCATTTTCAGCTTCAGGCATGAAAGTTCTAGGAGTTTTAGTATTGCAGTCTGCTATTAATGAATCAAGAAGTGGTGCACGTTCATCATTAGTAATTCCCAAAACAGGTCTAATCCAATTAGTTTCTCCCAGAAGTTGCTGTAAATCTTGCAAAGTGGTACCACAAGTAGCAAGTTGTACTTTTTGTGGCCTATTGTGGCCTTTGTTGACTATTCTGATATTTGCCATACTAAATACTTGCATGGTGAGATTCCTTGTATTTTTGATATAGAAATTTCTAGTCCAGCATTCTGAACTTCTGTAATAAGACAGTCAGGAGTCTTTTGCATCTCTCCTTGGGTTGGTGCTGCAATAAGCAAAGTGTCCATGTAATGTAAAATCATTGCTTGAGGATATTTCTGTCTGGCTTTCTGTTAACACAACCTTGGAAAAGGCTCCGGTTGCTGAGTTGTTGCTGTGCTGTCACACGGTGGCACTGCACACTCATTTTTGATTTTCCCATCAAGTCTGCATTCTGTCTCCCGTATCTTACTGGGATAGCTAAAAGTTTTTCATGTGCTAAATCAAGGTCACCATCTTTGATTGCTTTACACCCAATATCAGTGCAATCTGTCAGCTTTCAGTTGTTTTTGGACATTCTTTTAATTTTACTAGACTTAAGTGGTCTGTGGGGTGAGGAAGGAACATATCACTCTCTTGTTTTGAATAAATCTCTTCTTCAGGAGTTGAATCACTGTCTTGCTGTTGCATACTCACAACAGATTTACAGCTTTCAATTTCTCATTTTTCCCTTCATTAGCAGTTTTAGAGGCATCTAAAGGTAACACAGACATGGTAGATGTGGCAGCTACAGGGACAGCAGAATCCAAAGACTGAGACCAAGCCAGGGGAGAAGCTGAAGGAAGCACTGCAGGCAGGCTGTTTACTGAAAATGTCAACAAGTATACGGCTTATTGGGAGTAATTTAGCAGCCACAAAATCTTGATGGGTGGTCACTTCATAAAGTTTTAATTCTACAGAGTCCCAAAGAGACTTGGAAAAAGCAGAGGCAAGGACAGTGTCTGCAATATTTTTCTATGCCCAGCATAAAAGGTCTTTTGATTTGGCACAGCACGTGAATTAGATCTTATCAAAGCTTTTAAATGAATATAAATGTCTCCCTGTTCCCTGAACATTTCTTGTCCCATGTTCCCCAAAGCTCACCTGTCATCCTGTCACAGCCCTTCTTTAGACAGGCTCCAGCTGGGCACAACTGCAAGCTCAGATTTCTGTTTTCTTTCAACAGCCAACAGAGTCTGTTCCTCCATCATTTCAGGAGCAATTAAATCCACAGATTTTCTGTTTCATTCCAGCAGCCTTTAACTGCTGCATTTGGGGCTGATAGCTTGATAAAATCAATTGCTCCTCAATACAAGTACACCAATTATTGGGTGATCAAAATTATGAGACACGGGGCAGCTGAGAGACTTTTTTAAAAGATGGTTTATTGCCTCGTGGTGTCAGCCTGATAGAAGGGTGAGACATTAAAGGTGTTATAATTAATGCCATAATATCAGAAGCCATCTAATTCCTAATTGCAATGCCTTATGTTAGTTTTTTGGCCAATCACATACTTCTACACAAGTTGGTAACATCTTTTTATACCAATCATTAATTGCTTTTCTTTTTGTGGCTTTCCTGCAATGCATCATTTTCTAACCGGACATATAACACTTCAAAAACTTATATTGATACATCTTAAACTTCTAACTAACTTTATAAAAGGTTCTCTTGCTAAACATTAAAATCTTTGACTCTCTGACTTAACTATACTGCTTTGCTTACGTAATGCATATCTCTGTTTGCTTAAAACATATTTCTACTTAAATTAAAAACTTATATCCTTGTTTTTTGTCTGTTTCAATGTTCTAATTCTCCAAGTCTTCTCCAAGGTCTTAGTTTAAACCTTGTATCCATTTCTATCTCTGAGTCTGAAAGCACAAGGCCCTGAGAGCTCTCCGTGCCTGCATTTCACAAACATTGGAACCTCCATTCCTCTGGGACCTCTCCAGTGAGCCAGGACTGATGAAAGATGATGGAGAGCAGCTTGGGGAGCTCATCCAGCAGCTCCCTCATCCCCCTAGGATGGATCCCATCTGGTCCAGAGAGATCTGTGAGCATCTGAGTGGCTCAGCAGGTCACCAGCTGCTTCCTCCTGGATGACAGGGTGTCCTGGTTTAGGACAAATTTAGGGAGAAAATCTCTGAATGGGGTCCCTCTAGGAAACAGATTCAAGCAGTCTCTCCCTCACCGGGTTCAGGGAAATATTTCCTCAGAGTGACGTAGAAAAAAAAGCTGTATATTTAACAGACAAAACATTTCTCAACAGAAAAATGGGCAATATTAAACAGCAAAACCTCTCGCTGCTCTGAAGAGATGACAAATTCAGAATGTCCCTTCTGTGGGCTACAGCCCAGCTCACTCAGTCTGTTCTCAGTCCCTCCAGCTCTGGAAATGCCACAGCCAGGCCAGGTCTGGTGGGCCACAGGTGTGAGCTCCTGGTGCTCTTCTGGGTTTTCAGTCCAGAGCAGGTTCAAACTATTCCAAAAAAAAGGAAAAAAACACAGTTCAGGGAACTTCTCTGCCTCAGTTAGCCAAAAACTAACCAAGAGCAAAGGAGAGCTCTCTCCTGCTGTCCACTGCAGACAACACAGTCTGTGTGAAAGATGCAGGGGAACAAGTGCAGTCTCTGATAACAAACTCTGCACCTCTTCTCTCCACCTTCACTCCTGGAACCAGTCTTAAAGCTGCAGCACTCAATATTCAACACCAACAGAACAGACAAATGGGGATATACAAGCATCATAAATTCACCCCAAGACACAGGGGCTCTGTTCTGCTCCCTGTCCCCATCTAGCAGCTCAGAACACTTGTCCTGAGACAACCTGGCTTATTGTTTAAAACTGAATAAAAGAAGGCATTAAGTACCTCACCCTTTTCCTCATCTTTGGTGACCATATCCCCTGCAATAAAGAATGGAGGTTGGTCTCACCCCTCCTTTTGCCATTAATGTATTTATAAAATAACTTTTGTTATCCTTCACAGACCTGTCCAGGTTAAGTCCTAATTGTTAATTCACCTCTCTAATTTTCTTTTTTCATGACCTAACAACATCCTTAATCAAAACCTCAGTTGACTGCCCTTCTGTGCAAACAAGATGCATCCTCTTTTTCTCCCCCAGGTTCCTCCAAACAGCTGCATGTGCAGCAAGGCCAGTCAGTTTCCTTGCTGTCTCACCTTTTTGCACACTAGGACAGAATGCTCCTTCTCCCTTAAGATTTCTTCCTGGACACCTTTGTTTTTAAGGGCTGTTTCACATAAAAATCAGTACCTCATTTGGTACTCTCCAAAACTTTATGATGAATGCAGGCCAAAGTCTGCTCTCCCTGTGTCTGGGGAAGAAATTTTGTTGATGCCCTCCTTCCACACAGTATTGAAAACTCCATTATTTCATGGTCACTGTACCCCAGACAGCCTCCGACCACCCCATCTCCCACCAGCCCTTCTCTGTCTGTGAAGAGCAGGAGACAGAGCTTTCCTGGGAAGTGGCAGTGTTGCTAAAAATTCGGCAACATAAAAAACTCCTTAACACCCATGCAGCATTAAAAAGCAGCATTCTTTATTTGGCTGGCTGCTGAGGGGACAGCTCCTCCTGAAGCTGTGCATGCTGAGTACAGGAAAGTTTCTGTTTATATTCTGTGTTCTGCACACATATCCATTGATTATCCTGGACTAAACACACATATGATAATCATTTCCCCCAGATCATTAACATATTTCCCCTCCCCTTTACCCATGTGTTCTTCTGTTCTGGGAGTCTCTCTGGTGGTCCCTGGTGGTCATGGACCCCAATGTTCCAGTCAGCCTGGCTGAGCTGGCAGGACACTGAGGCTGGTGAATTCCAGTTCCCCTTCTTACACAATGGGCATTGTGTGGATTCCAGAGGCCAGTGGTTTTGGAGAATAAGCATTGTGTTATCTCACCTGAGGTAGGCAATTTATCATCTGGTAACATGAGGTCACAGAGTGGGCTATGACATCACAGAGTGGGCTATGGGAGGTCACTGAGCAGCTATGACATCATAGGGTGTGTCTGTGCCATGACAGAGCAGACTGTGACCTCACAGGGGGCTCTGTGACATCCCAGCAGGGCTGTGTGAGGTCACTGTGTTTGTCACTCTGCCCCAGCCCCCCTCACAGTTTCCCCAGAGAATTCCAAGGCTGTTCATGCCCAGCAGGGTCTCCTGTTCCTCTGTATCCCCCAGGTCCACCTGGAGCCACAGCCTCCCCCAAGGATGTTCCACAAATCAACCCCAGAGCCTGACACAGGGACAAGGGCCAGGGCTGAGTGACCAGGACATCAAGGACGTGGATTATCCAGGTCACTGGGGCCTGGTTTGGGTTCCCCAGGGCAGGAAAGTTGTCTGGCAGCTGGAGCAGGGTGAGGGAAGGGCCTCCAAGGTGGGGCTGGAGCCCTTTGGCTGTGAGGAGAGGCTGAGGGAGCTGGGCTTGTCCAGCCCGGAGCAGGGAAGGCTGAGGGGCTCCTCATGCCAGCCTGACAGTGCCAGCCAGGAGCTGATGGAGAACACAGAGCCAGGCTCCTCACTGGGGGCCTGGGGGGAGACAAAACACAATGGGTGGAAGGGGAATGAGGGGAGATCAGACAGGACATGTGGAAAACCTTTTTCCCCATGGGCTCCAACAGGCTCTGAGATGCTGCCCCTTCCCTGTCCTTTGGGATTTTCAAATTCACACCAAAGCAAGCTTTAAACCACTTGGTCTGACCCAGTTTCTAACAAGTTGGGCTGCAGACCTGCTGAGGTTCTTTTCCAACCTCAGCTCCCTGATGATCCCAGGAACGTGCTGCTCCCCATTTTGGAATGGGCCGGAGCAGATGTTTATGGGACAGGAGCCCTCTGGTGTTGTAGCAGACCTGCAGCCTGCACAGTGCACAAGCACATCTCATAAGCTGGGGCATTTGAGTACTTGAAGAAATGTCAAAGTTTTCCCACTAGGAGAGTACAGAAATTTCCAGGAACTCTACTGATGGCAGGAGAAGAAATACTGATCTCCCCTTCTACCTGTGTTACCACAATACTGTCTATTATTCCATGTCCCACTTCTTTTGGGTGATTCCACCTCTCCTGTTTAAATGGCCATGTCTAAGGACATCTCTTCACTAGACCACGTGGTTCTATGTCCATCCCATTGCTCCCAGATTGCCTCCTCCAGTTGTTCTCTAATGTTCCACAGTAGCCAACGTATTAACTGTGTCTACACCTATTACAGAATCACCCTTTGTAATGTCTTTGTCTAAAACTGTTCCTGAATGGAAATCCCTTGTGTATGAAGAGCACATCAGATAATGCTTTGACATTGCACAGAGCTGAGGGAAGAATTTTAATGTTTATTAAAATTATACGATTGTTACATTTTTTATGTTGGCCATGAAGAGAAACCTGTCTATGCCTCTGAGTCTCACCAGTTCATGACCCAAAGGACACAAACCTGATGAGCTGTGGTTTCCACTGCAGTGGTGGCACTTGCACCTCCCTCCATCCCCACAGCAGAGCTCCCTTGTCCCAGAAAGTCCCTGGCCATGCAGGCATGAAGGAAACAGGACAGGCTGTGGGGATCAGGGGCAGGGCACGGCCAGGGATTTGGGGTGGCTGTGAGCCCAGGGCTGGAGCCAGCCCTTGGCCTTGGTGAACCTCATCCCATTGTCCTGGGCCCATGGCTCCAGCCTGTGCAGATCCCTCTGCAGAGCTTCCTGCCCTGTAGCACAGCCACACCACCCAGCTGGGGCTCACCTGGCAACTGACTGAGGGTGCCCTCGATGGCCTCGTCCAGATCAGCAAGAAAGAGACTGAACTGCCCTGGCCCCAATCCTGAGCCCTGGGGACACCCCTGGATGTGGCTCCAGTGCCCAGCACTCCTTGGGCCTGGCCATCCAGCCAGATTCCTACCCAGGGAACAGATGCTGCACAGGCTGATGGATCAAGTTCCTGTGAGCCCAGAATATTGGCATTAGTGCAGCTGTAGCTGTGCACAAGAGAGCTCTTCAGCCACTTTCTCTCTTTTCCCATTCTGAGCATGGATGGAGCTCCTGACTTCAGTGTGTGACTCGTGTGTGCAATGCGGGAAAAACACAGGACTTCTGGACAGCAAACCAATATGATTTTGCAGAAGCCCATATATTGTTTACAATTCACCCTAATTATACATTTCTAGAACCATCAACCACATGGGGACACACTTTACAATTGGTAATTTTAGGGCACTGATCCACCCATTCAAACCCCTAAAAGTCTGTAATTGGCGGTCTTCAGGATCTTTGTCGCCTCCCGTTATCTTGAATTTTCTAATCTTGGTATTTTGTGTTTTCAACTTTTTCTCTCCTGATTTAGCATAGCTTAAGTTCCTTGGGCCTTGGAGGGGGGTTTCAACAAGTTATTGAAAAACTCCTAAAGTTTTCTCACCCCGTGCACCTGTTATAAACACTGGTCTAAACTAAGAAACACACAAAAACAGCTTGTGTGTGAAAGAAGCGTGTGAACGAACAGTAAAATATGCAAAAATAACTAGACAGCAAAACATAGCAACTGAATAGAGATTTTGGCTGGTGCATGCAAGGCCCAGATTTGAACAGACATGTCCACCGTGGCCTAAACCTTGTCCAGCATTACTCCAGTGCAAAGAGCAAATCTGGGCAGAATTGGGGCAGGGACGGTTTGGGGCATCTTGGGATCGGCACTGGGCACGAACGTGTTTTCCATTGGTCTGAGACTGTCTGCTGTGGGAAGTGAATGCAATATGCAGCATGTTTTTATGGATCTGTGCCTTCCCTTGGTTTGTTTGCTCACAATAAATGAACATCCCTCTGTGTCTCTGGCAGCTCCTTCTGCAAGGAAAGCAGGTGGGAGTTGGTGCCAAGGAGCTGAAAGCTGCAGGCACAGCCTGGAGTGGAGGAAGCTCAGATTTGCACAAGGCTGCTCTGAGTGCCAGGGGTTGGATGGGGGAAATGGTGGGGTGGGGGTAGGGACAGAGTCTGATTGATTGTCAGCCATAAAGGGTTTTGATTTTCATATCTATTCAGACTGCATTAGGAGGTGCTGGGGATTAATGTCAACTGGATATTGGTGATATCAGTGTATAAGCAGGAAAGGAATCAATGTGGAAAAAAAAGATCTTCTCTCTTTTTGTTTTTAAATGAAATATGTTACAAATGGAATGAAAGCTTAGAGAAATCCTGTCTTATGCTCAGATTTCTGGCAGTAGCTCTGTTTCAGGTGACCTGCACCCAAATTGCTCTTGCTCACAAGTTCTTTAGAATGGCTGCTTAGGTCTAGTCTAAACTGAATTATTTACTGAATGGAATCAACATAAACAGAGAAGAATCTTTAAATGGACTACTTACTGCACAGTATAAACAAAAGAAGTACAGGTAAATACAAACATAGTGCACAATAAAGTTACCTATATTACAGCTAGTGAAGAAATAGCACAGACCAGGAGTCAATGTAACTTACCACCGAATTGATGAGGGAGTACACATGGAGCCCTTTCACTCAGCTTCCAGAAATGGAACCACAAAGATGCATCCAGATTGGGAGAGAAGCCCTGCCCATGTGCAGGGACTATGCAGAAGAATTCTGCTTTGTCAAAGTTTTGTGTGGCTTTTATAGTCTTTTAAGTGAAATGTGAGTTACTCAGAAATTCAAGGCTTAGTCTCCCTTCAGTCTCCGAGACAAGCTGTTCATGGTGAGCTGGGAATTCCACATGCCTGGCACCAGAGAGAACTCAGGACAGGACAGATGTCCGGCCTGGGTTATCTCAGCAATTCCTGAGAGGGGGAAGATGCCCTGAGTTATGGCCCCAGCTGCTGGACAGAACAGATGAGCTCTGCTGGACCATAGGGGAAGTCCTGCTGCAGGAACCTCATGGAACCAAGGGTGCATTGTGACATTGTGATGCCTCCTGGAACCAAGGAGACCTTGGTGACACCAATGAACCTCATGGAACCAAGGGTCCATTGTGACACTTTGGAACTACAGCGACCATTGCTGAGCACAGAACCTCATGGAACCAAAAGTCCATTGTGACAGATCAAGGCCTCATGGATCCAAAAAGAGCATTGTGACACTGTGGGGCCCCATGGACCCAAATATCCAATGTGACAGTACAGAACCTGGGGGAACGAAAGGGGCCTTTGTGACATTGCAAGGCCTCAGGGAACCAAGGAGTGCAAAGGTCGCAAACATTCCTTGCAGGATTCTATTTTGGGGAAGGTGGAGACTTGGGCTGGCACACAAAGAAGGAGTATGTCAGTTTGCAGTGGGGAAATTTAGGAGCCTGAAATTGCTTCCAAAAAACCAAAAAGAAGCCCCCTTTTTGAGTTCCACCAGTTCTCAGATACTCACTGGAAAGGAAAATGTAAAGAACCTTAAAAATCTGAAGCACCTAGAGGCATTAATCCCTACTCAGTGTTGTTACTGACAAAGGCTCTCAAGAGACTAATTAAAGCAGATAATTGGAGGCCATGACTGCACAAAGCTCTCAGAGACTCCAAGGCAAAAGCAAAACCCAAAGGCCTCTGAAAAACCTGCAGTCCCTGGGAGCATGAAGGAGCCCCCAGGGCCATTCCTGACCAAGGCTCCCCAGGGACTGGTCCCAGCAGATCCCTGAGGCCACTGGGATGTGGGGAGATGCTGAGGGCAGCACAAGGGGTGACAGTGCCCAGCCTTGCTGGGGCTGTGCCAGGAGGCCCCAGTGCCTCAGGACAAGGTGTGTCCTCCCAGCCCTTGGTGGCACAGACCCTGCTGTGCCCCAGGGCACCAAGACTTGGCTTCTCTTTGTCCCCACCTCTCTCTGCCTCCAATTTCCTCTCTAACTGGAACCTGGGGACACTTTCTCAGTCGTGTCCCTCAGTGGGACCCATGAATTGTATCAGAAACTTTGGAGTTCAATTCTGACGGAACTCTTGAGAGGTTTCCTAACAAACCATGGCTGTGCCTTGATTTCCCTCTGGTCTGGTGCAGTTCATCAGGAAGGTTTTCAACTCCAGTTATGGAGAAATACATCAAAGAGCTTCTGAGAAATACACATTCCTATTTTGAAAGGTTTATTCTATACTGTTGTCTTTAGAGCAGAGGTGACTGCAGCATTCAGTGTTTGATATTGATCCAGGGTCTCTCCTCAGGATTTCTGGCCTGCTCAGAGAAGCTGTGCCTTGAGGTCTGATCCATGGTACACATCCTTGCTCTACATTCTCTAGGCTGCCGTCAGAAAAAAACAGATTTTTTTCCCATTTATTTATTTATTTATTTAATTGTTTTTTAAAATTTTTTTTTTTTTCCTAGCAGTCTAAAACTCCTAATTTTTCCCACTGCAATCAGACACACTCCTCAGGGTTGTGCCAGTCCAAGGTGCCACCAAATCCACCCTAGAGCTGCCCTGGGCCAGCTGTGAGGGTGGATCATCATCCCACCTGCACTGGCCACTGCCAGGGGCTGTGGCCATGGACACTGCACTGACCCCACTGCTGGGTTTGGGGACAACAGCAACCATGAGAAGTTCAAGTATTGTTGCAAACATTGGGGAGGACTGGGACATACTGGGGAACACTGGGAACCCTCTGGGAGGCACTGGGATGTACTGGGGGTGATACTGGGAAAAACTGGGACAAACTGGGGACACTGAGGCTTATGATGGATGACACTCTGGGGAACTGGAAGGGACTGGGAATAAACTCAGGTGTATTGGGTGGGACTGCAGTGCACTGCGGATGAACTGGGCTGTACTGGGAGGGACTGGAGGGGCACTGTAGTTGTATTGAGCTGTACTGGGCTGTACTGGGCTGTACAGGGAGGGTCTGGAAAGGCACTGAGGTAGTACAGGGGTGTAGTGGGGATGAACTGGGCTGTACTGGGAGGGACTGCAGGGCTTGAATGGGCTGTTCCCGCCTCTGCCGCCTCCCATTTGCCGATAACCCTGCCCATCACACCTGCAGCCAATCAGAGGGGGATCAGGGCCTCGGGGGATGTTCCTGGTGTCACTGCCATCTTTTCATTTTGCCTGTAACTCCCATCATAGCCTGCAGCCCGACAGAGCCTCATTGGAGCGCCTAAAACTCTCGCCGTGCCCTGTGTCCTAAGGAGCCCGGTTAGAGCTCCTCGACCACACCTGAAGTTCTCCTGAGCCATATATGTTCCGCCCTTAGGACCTCCAGTCATGCCTTGGATGCAAAAGTGTCCCCAAGTGCATTCCCGGACACCCAGATGCCCCGTCCGAGCCACTTCCGGGACTACAGCTCCCATCATGCTCTGTGGTGCAAATAAACAACCAGTTCAACTGTGCGTACAACTCCCGTGATGCTGCACAGCCCCTTTAAAGTGTATTATACCAGTGCCTACAAATCCCATCATTCTCCACGCCCCCAGAGAGCCCATTAGAGCCCCCCAAGTGCCCGCCTGGACCCCAAAGGGCTTCACATTCCCCTCTCTGGCCTCCAAGTGCTCCCATGGACCCTCAAATGCTCCACCGGATCCAAGTAATCCGTCAGAATCTCTAAATACCCCTCCAAGTGACCACCCGGCTCCCCCAAGTGTCATCCCGATCCTGAAATTCCTTCTATTTGCCATCCCCAAACCCAAATCTGCCCCAAATATTCCCCAGAAATGTCTCCATGGACCCAAGGTGGGTCCTTTTAACATGTCTGAGAAAACTATTAAAAAGAAGACAGAAGGACTAAAAATGAGAAGAACTAGAATTAAAAAAAAAAAGGTGAAATAATAGCCAATTTTAGTCAATTAATTAATGAAAGGAATTGTGCTGCTTAGAACCAAGGACTAATAATATTTAGTTGCTAAAGAAGTATAGGTGTTTTAATAAAAAAGAAAAATTAGGTAATAGAAATACAGAATTTCATAAAAGGAAATATTTTATTGTATAATAAGATTGTATTATAAAGAAAAAAAATAGTTTTTTTATTATGCTTTGGGTTGCCATTCCATAATGGGCAATGTCAGAAATGGTGAGGATGGAGGTGAGGAGCAGGTTATCCAAACAGGATCAGAAAGCCAGGGGCTTATTAATCTCTGTGCTCAGACCTCCTAAGGAGACCTTCAGCATTAAAGTCACTTGGAGAATGATTCTGTCACTTTCTCTCTGAACTGGAAAATAAGAAAATTGTCATGTGATTAAAGATAAATAAATCATGAGGTGCACTTTGAAATCTCCTTCCTTAGCAGAACTCCAAACTGACTCCAAGCAGCTGCCCAAGCCCTGGAGACTTGAAGACAATGAAAGGAAGACAAAGAGCTCCTGAGGGGTTTCTGTATTTTAATGATCCCCACGGTGGATTTGGGGCTGAGCCCAGGAGCCCCAGACACTGAGAGAAGGTTGAAGAAGCTGCCCAAGGAGTCAGAAGCAAAACTCCAAGTCCCTTGGAGCATCAGTGGCCCCACTGAGGGCAGGGACTACCAAAGGGTCCCCAGGCACTGGTGAGAGCAGATCCTTGAGGGCAGGATTGCAGGAGCCAAAGGCTGTGAGCAGGAACTGCAATGCTGAGCAAGGCCTGGGCTGGTTGGAGGCAGCAGAAAGGCCAAGGGCTGAGCCCAGGCCTGGCCCAGCAGGGCCTGTCCCTCACGGGTGGCTCGGGGCTGTTCCTGGGGCACTGGGATGGGAGTGGCAGGAAGGACAAATGGCACCAACCTGTGTGACACTGCAGATGCTCATGGGACCAAGGGCCAGTGTGACACAGCAGGGCCTCATGGAAACAAGAGGCCATTGTGAGTCTGCGGGGCTGTAACACCCCAGAACACTGAAATGCTGGGGGTGACCAAAGGTTCCTTTACTTGAGCTTGGTGCACAGCAGAAACACCAGCCAGATATTCTCAAGAGGTCAAAATGGCACAAAAAGTTTACTGGCAAAGTATAGAAAATCAAGGAATTTTGGAAAACTATTTAATATAGAATCCAAGTTATCATAAAAAAATTCTCATAGCAGTAACTTCATAAACTTTGTCCACTGAACCTCAAAACCTTTAAATACTTAAGTAGTTGAGATACCCAAAACTGCTTCATATAAAGAGCATTAAAAAGGAAAGAAAGAGAGAAAGAATAAGAGAAGCTCTGTAGAAAGACACACATATTGTTACCATGTCCCACCTGCTCTCCTCAGGGCTCTGCCTGCACACAGGCCCAGCAGAAGTTTTCCTGTTGGTGAGGAAAGAATGGAAACGCCTGAGCAGGTTTCCTGAACAACAGTGAACAACAAACCCCACTCAGGAACCACATTCTTAGTACAGGTTGCCTGGAATGATGTCACCTTTCTACAAGGGACAGTGTGACCAGAACTCATCTCTGTAAGCAGAATTCTCTGTGTCTTTCAGCTAAATACTCTGTCCCTGTCCTTTCCCTAGATCTCTGTTGCAGATGGAAGCTGCTGGTGCCATTCTAATCTTTAACTCCTCTTCTGAATGCAGACAGATGTTCCCAGGTGTGTTAAGCAGTTGCTGCTCCATGTTCATGCAAAGCTTTTGTATCCTCATGGAACCAAAGACACCCTCGTGACAGAGCAGGGTCTAATGGATCCAAGGAGACAATTGTGAAAGTTCAGAGCCTCAGAAAAATAAGGCTCCATTGTGACACTGAGGGGAATTTTGGAATCAAGGAGACCATTGTGACACAGCCAGGCCACATGGAACCAATGGTCCATTGTGACAATGCAGATCCAAGGAGACCATGGTGACACTATGGGACCCCATGGATCCAAGGGGCCATTGTGACACTCAAGAACTTCATGGAACCCAGGGTCCAGTGTGACATAGTGACGCCTCCTTGGAACAAGAGAACCATTGCTGACAGCACAGAAACTCATGGAACCAAGGGGCCATGGGGAAACAGCAGGGCCACATGGAACCAAGGAGACCTGTGACATTTAGGAACCCTATGGAACCGAGGGTCCATTATGGCACTGCAGAAACAAGGAGATCATTGTGACACTATGGAAGCTCATGGAACCAAGCAGCCATTGTGACACTCCAAGGCCTCACTGAACCAGGGACACCATTGTGACACTCCAGAAACTCATGGCACTAAGGGTTTATTGTGACACAGCAGGGTCCCATGGAATCAATTGTCCATTGTGACAGTGCAGATCCCAGGAGACCATGGTGACATTTTGGAACCTCATGGAACCAAGGGTCCAGTGTGACACAGCAGAACCTCCTGGAATCAAGGCAATCATGGTACACTATGGAACCTCATGGAATCACAGATCCAATGGAACACTGAGGAGCCTCACTGGAACAAAGGACATGGTTGATGGGACAAAAGCTCATGGAAACTCTGGGGCATTGTGACACTGCAGAGATCATGGAACCAAGGGCACCACTGTGACACTGAGGAACCCCATGGAAGCAAGCAGGCATTTTCACACTGTAGAACCATGGAGACCATTGTTGACAGTACTAAACCTCATGGAATTGAGGGGACCTTGTTATACAGCGAGGCCTCATGGAACCAAGGGGCCATTGGGACACTGGGGCTCCATGGAACCAAATATTCATTGTGACCCAGCAAGGCTGCTTGTAACCAATTGTCCATTGCAATGCTGCAGATCCAAGAGACACTATGGCAGTTCATCAGCCAAGGGGAAGTTGTGACACACCAAGGCTTTGTGGAACCAAGGAGAGCATTGCGGCTGTGCAGAACCAAGGAACCATTTTGACAATATGGACCCAAATAGAACCAAGGGGCTATTGTGGAACTGTACAAGGGACATAATGAAGTCAAGGACAGCACTGATACTGAAATGTGCTGGATAGAAACTTCTGAACACAGTTTTGAGTATTTGAAAGCAAGTATTCCTTATTACAGCATGGTGGTCACTCTGGTAATCCTTCATCCATTTGTGTGTACTGGGCATCAGGTAAACAGTGATTTATCACACAGGGTGATTACGTCCTCATTAGCTATCCCCACTTCCTTTGACTTTATTTGACATAATGGTATCTTTTATCAGAAATCCTTATGTGGTTGATTGGGGTCTGTCTTCAGCATCTGGTAAAGGTGGCTGTTCCTCGATCCCTGCTTTTGAATGATGGCAATCTCCTCGTTTTGCATAATTTCTGCATTATCAGCAGTCTTTCAGAGCTGAGCTGGCATCCTGCTTGCATTTTGAATGACTTGTGTTTGCCTGAGTGACATCTTTGATCTGTTTCTCCAAGGCTGTGCTCTTCTGTTCTACTGTCCTTGTGTCCTGTCCTTGTCACAGTGCTCACCTCACATGAGGTATGTCAGCAATCCCTTCCAACCCATGGGCTTGGGGTGGGCAAGTGTTCCTGAGGGAATTGGGGTGGGACAGCTGGGCAGGATTGACAAGGGGGATGTTCTATTCCTTGTCACATTGTGATCAGCAATAAACTGAGATGTGGCAGGGGCAAAAGGGTAATAGGGGATTGGTTTCTTTTAAAGATATTTTTTTTTCAGAACACCATCTACACTTCTGCCCTTGAGTAGTTAAATATTTTC